>NC_068441.1:31609519-31743155 GCF_023373465.1 Oncorhynchus keta
TGATGTATTCAATATAGACATGAGAAATACAATACTTTGTGTGTTATTATTTTAAGCACACTGTTTGTCTATTGTTGTTACTTAGATGAAGATCAAATTTGATGACCAATTTGTGCAAAAATCCAGGTAATTCTAAAGGGTTCACATACTTTTTCTTGCCACTGTAATATCAATGAGCGTTAGCATTCTAGCTAACAACTGCTGCATCCAAAATAGTTATTTTGCAAAGATCACAACCAAATATAATCTTAGCGGCTGTTCAAGCAAGAATCAAAACATCATTGTAAACGTATGAGAACCCCCCTCCCAAAGTTATTTTGTTTAGAAGTAATAAAAACATAAATCTAGGCTATGCTGAATGGGCGCAGATGACGATGGCTATCTTACTGCTGCCAAGAATCGCATGCATTTGTGTCCGTGACCTCAGTGTTTCGTGTACTGGAAAAGGGTCTATTATGGATCAGACCAGAGAGAGCCTACAAATTTGTATTCTGTAACGGATGGTTTTAAAAAGGGAGTGAAGTACAATACCTAATTCAAAACATACTTGGAGTAAAAATCAAAATTACTGAATTACGAACAAAGCTAATCAATTACAGTAACAAGAGTATTTGTAATTCATTACTTCCACCCCTGCAAACCATAGGCAACCCAATGTGATCATTGGCTGATCACTCCCAACACATATTGGTCCTTCTGTAGCTCAGTTGGTAGAGCATGGCGCTTGTAACGCCAGGGTAGTGGGTTCGATCCCCGGGACCACCCATACGTAGAATGTATGCACACATGACTGTAAGTCGCTTTGGATAAAAGCGTCTGCTAAATGGCATATATATATTACATATGAATCCCCACCCAGTTGACTACTTTTAAATGGTGGAAGCCCTGAATGACGATGTCTATACAAAAACGAAATATTTCCATTTAGAGTCCTCTATTTATCTCCGATTGTCACTTGACACTGAAACACCTATTATTTAGCCAAAATTAAGATGGGTAAAGTGATAATTCACCATTGAACAATTTACAGAGAACAATAGAGATTATATGTCTCTAAATGTATTATTACTTATTTATTTTTAATCTGGTGAAATCATGTTTTTACAATTTTGTTAATTTGTTATGCAAATACAATTTCTAAAATATATCTGTAATAGAAGGGTAGTCAAAAGGATCACTTCTGTGCATTGTTCTCCCCGCATTGTTTCAGTAGTCAGAAATGTCAAATAAAATATAATTTCTTTCACATGCTTCTGAAACAAGAGGTGTGTATAGCAGTGAAATGCTTCATTACGGCCAACAATACAGATAGAAGAATGGTATATAAAAAAGAATAACACAAGGAATAAATACACAATAAGTAAGGATAACTTGGTTATATACTGGGGGTATACTTACTGGGTCGACGTGGTCGATTTGAAGTACATTTGTACAAAGCACAGTAGGCCAGTTTCACCTTAATTGGGGAGCACGGGCTCAGAGTAATGGCTGGAATGGATGAAATGGAATGGTATCAAGCACATCCGGACCTCTGGCAGTCTATGGTGGTGCCACGGGGTTCAATCCTCGGACCGACTCTCTTCTCTGAATACATCACTGATGTCGCTCTTGCTGCTGGTGATTCTCTGATCCACCTCTATGCAGACACCATTCTGTGTACATCTGGCCCTCTTTGTTAACTAACCTCCAGATGAGCTTCAATGCCATACAACTCTCCTTCCGTGGCCTCCAACTGCTCTTAAATGCAAATAAAACTAAATGCATGCTCTTGAACCCGATTGCTGCCCACACCTACTCACCCGTCCAGCATCACTACTCTGGACGGTTCTGACTTAGAATATGTGCACAACTACAAATACCTAGGTGTCTGGTTAGACTGTAAACTCTCCTTCCAGACTCACATTAAGCATCTCCAATCCAAAATTAAATCTAGAATCGGCTTCCTATTTTGCAACAAAGCATCCTTCACTCATGCTGCCAAACATACCCTAGTAAAACTGACTATCCTACCGATCCTTGACTTCGGCGATGTCATTTACAAAATAGCCTCCAACACTCTACTCAGCAAATTGGATACAGTCTATCACAGTGCCATCTGTTTTGTCACCAAAGCCCCATATACTACCCACCACTGCGACCTGTTTGCTCTCGTTGGCTGGCCCTACTTCATATCGCCAAACCCACTGGCTCCAGGTCATCTATAGGTCATTGCTAGGTAAAGCCCCACCTTATCTCAGTTCACTGGTCACCATAGCAGCACCCACTCGTAGCACGCGCTCCAGGAGGTACAGTATATTTCACTGGTCACCCCCAAAGCTAAATCCTCCTTCGGCTGCCTTTCCTTCCAGTTCTTTGCTGCCAATAACTGGAATGAACTGCAAAAATGACTGAAGCTGGAGACTCATATCTCCCTCACTGGCTTTAAGCACCAGCTGTCAGAGCAGCTCACAGATCACTGCACCTGTACATAGCCAATCTGTAAATAGCCCATCCAACTACCTCATCACCATATTGTTATTTAATTGATTTATTTTGCTCCTTTGCACCCCAGTACCGCTACTTGCATACTCATCTTCTGCACATCTATCACCCCAGTGTTTAATTTGCCGTACTGTAATAATTTCACCACTATGGCCTATTTATTGCCTCACCCCCCTTATCCTACCTCATTTGCACACACTGTATATAGACTTTCTCTATTGTGTTATTGACTGTATGTTTGTTTATTCCATGTGTAGCTCTGTGTTTGTCGCACTGCTTTGCTTTATCTTGGCCAGGTCGCAGTTGTAAATGAGAACTTGTTCTCAACTAGCCTACCTGGTTAAATAAAGGTGTTCTCAACTAGCCTACCTGGTTAAATAAAGGTGTTCTCAACTAGCCTACCTGGTTAAATAAAGGTGAAATAAATCAAATAAAATAAAAAAACAAGTCATGGCAAAATGGGTAGAATTGCAAGGAATCATTTTTTCTCTCTGCCCTATGGCAAAATTATTAGAAATGCAGGAAATCAACTTTAAAACGTAACTGATTCTCTCCACCGTCAAGAGGCGGGAAGGGTGCACTAAAATATTTTGCTAGTGAGGTGGGAGGGGCCCTCAACCAAACCTTGCTTGGGGCCCCCAAAAGGCTAGAGCTGGCCCTGGACTGAGAGGTGTGACTACTAATGTATATTAGATACAGTATTTCTGAATTTAATTTCAATAAATGTGCTACAAATTCTAAAAACATGTTTTCACTTTGTCATTATGAGGTATTGTATGTAGATGAGTGAGAAATATATTTATTACATTTTTAATTCAGGCTGGAAACTATTCAGACTCATTGACTTGTTTTCTTGTTACGTTACAGCCTTATTCTAAAATTGATTCAATTGTTTTTTCCCTTCATAAAGCGACAAGCAAAAATGAGTTTTTTTTCCAAATTTATAAAAAATAAAAACAGAAATATCACATTTACATAAGTATTTAGACCCTTTATTGTTGAAACACCTTTGGCAGCGATTACAGCCTTGAGTCTTCTTGGGTATGATGCTACAAGCTTTTGTACCCTTCTTCTCTGCAGATCATCTCAAGATCTGTCAGGTTGGATGAAGAGCATTGCTGAAAGTTATTTCCAGGTCTCTCCAGAGATATTTGATTGGGTTCAAGTCCAGGCTCTGGCTAGGCCACTCAAGGACATTCATAGATTTGTCCCGAAGCCACTCCTCCGTTGTCTTGGCTGTGTGCTTAGGGACATTGTCCTGTTGGAAGGTGAACCTTCGCCCCAGTCTGAGATCTTGAGTGCTCTATAGTGGGTTTTCATCAAGGACCTTTCTGTACTTTGCTCCGTTCATCTTTGCCTTAATCCTGACTACGTAGTCAGTCCCTGCCGTTGAAAAACATCCCCACAGCATAATGCTGCCACTACCGTGCTTCACCATATGGATGGTGCCATGTCTCCTCCTGACGTGACTCTTGGTTTCATCAGACCAGGGAATCTTGTTTCTCATGGTCTGAGAGTCTTTAGGTGCCTTTTGTTAAACTCCAAGCGGGATGTCATGTGCCTTTTACTGAGGAGAGGCTTCTGTCTGGCCACTATACCATATAGGCCTGTTTTTGGAAGTGCTGCACAGATGGTTGTCTTTCTGGAAGGTTCTCCCATCTCCACAGAGGAACTCTGGAGCTCTGGCAGAGTGACCATCGGGTTCTTGGTCACCTCCCTGACCAAGGCCCATCTCCCTGATTGCTCAGTTTTGCTTGGCGGCCAGCTGTAGGAAGGGTCTTGGTGATTGATGAAGTCTTCCATTTAAGAATGATGGAGGCCACTGTGTTCTTGGACCTTGAATGCTGCAGAATTGTACCATTCCCTAAATCTGTTTGTCAACACAATCCTATCTTCGAGCTTTACGGACAATTCCTTCGACCTCATGGCTTGCTTTTTGCTCTGACATGCACTGTTAACTGTGGGACCTGATATAGACAGGTGTGTGTGCCTTTCCAAATAATTTCCAATCAATTTTATTTACCACAGGTGGACTCCAATCAAGTTGTAGAAACCTCTCATTGATGATCAATGGAAACAGAATGCAACTGACCTCAATTTCGAGTCTCATAGCAAAGTGTTTGAATACTTACAGTATGTAAATAAGGTATTTGTTTTGTTTTTTTAAACATTGGCAAACATTTCTAATAACCTGTTTTCACATTGGCATTATGGGGTATTGTGTGTAGATTTCTGATAATTTTTTTTAATCAATTTTCGAATAAGATGGTAACGTAACAACATGTGGAAAAAGTCAAGGGTTCTGAATACTTTCCCTTTACTTTTTACAAAACAATTGTGTTACAAAGTGGGTTTAAAATGGATTTAATTGTAATTTTTGGTCAACGATCTACACAAAATACTCTAATGTAAGTGGAAAAACAATTCTAACAGTTATGAAAAATAGAACACTAATATATCTTGATTAGATAAGTATTCACCCGCCTGAGACAATACATGTTAGAAACACCTTTGGCAGCGATTACAGCTATGAATATATTGGGGGTCAGTTTATAAGAGCGTTGCACCATGATTGTACAATATTTGACCATTATTCTTTTTTGGAGCGGCAGGTAGCCTAGTGGTTAGAGCATTGGACTAGTAACCAAAAGGTTGCAAGATCAAATCCCCGGGCTGACAAGGTTCAAATCTGTCGTTCTGCCTCTGAACAAGGCAGTTAACCCAAAATAAGAATTTGTTCTTAACTGACTTTGCTATTTAAATAAAGGTGAAAAAGCTCATCTAAAATCAAAACTTTAACGAAGCCACTCAGATAAATTTAATGTAATCTTGATAAGCAACTCCAGTGTAGATTTGGCCTTGTGTTTTAGGTTATTGTCCTGCTGAAAAGTGAATTTATCTCCCAGTGTCTGTTGGAAAGAAGACTGAAACAGGTATTCCTCTAGGATTTTGCCTGTGCTTAGCTCCATTCCGTTTATTTTTATCTTAAAAAAACTCCCTAGTTCTTGGCAATGACGAGCATACCCAGAACATGATGCAGCCACCACCATGCTTGAAAATTTGAAGAGTGGTACTTAATGATGTGTTGTGTTAATTTGCCCCCAATATAACGCTTTGTATTCAGGATGTAAAATTAATGTATTTTACATATTTTTAGCAGTATTACTTACCTGCCTTATTACAAACAGGATGCATGTTTTGAACTGTTTTAAAATCACCTTTGGCTTCCAAACTCAGTTTCCTTCCTCTCTGACACCTGTATCTTTGTAGTGACTGGGTGTATTGATACACCATCCAAAGCCTAATTAATAACTTTTACACATCTACCAATCCGTGCCCTTCTTTGAAAGGCATTGTGGTTGAATCTGTGCTTGAAAATCACTACTAGATTGAGGGACCTTACAGAAAATTGTATATGTGGGGTAGAGAGATGGGGTAGTCATAAAAAAAATAATTTTAACCAATATTATTGAACACAGAATGAGTCCATGCAACTTATTATGTGATTTGTTAAGCTCATTTCTACTCCTGAATGTATTTAGTCTTGCCAAAAAATAGGAGTTAAATACTTATTGACTCAAGACACTTCAGATTTTCATTTTTTATTAATTAAAAAATGTTCTACATACAAAATTCCATTTTGACATAATGGAGTATTGTGTGTAGATCCGTTATACAAAATCAAAATGTAATACATTTTAAAACCAGGCAGTAACACAACAAAATGTGAAAAAAGTAATGGTCTGTGAATACTTTCTGAAGGCACTGTGCTGGCCCAGGCGCTGGTCATACGTAGTGCAGTATAGGAAATAATGTGCCATTTGAGGCACACTCAATGTGGTGCTAGTTCAACACAACTGGCCATTCGTTTAAATATTGTTTCATTTTTTCACAAAACACAACTGATAATACGATGAAGATCTTTAACCTTAGGACAGTGGGATATCTACTATACTAGCTACTATACTATACTACACTAGTTACTATTCTATAGTTTATGCACGCATGCCAGTATGTTGCTTTCAATGAAAGTGTCTGCTAAATGGGATATATTTAAGCAATAAGGCCCGGGGAAGTGTGGTATATGGCCAACGCGAAGTGCCTGGACACAGCCCTTAGTCGTGGTATATTGGCCATATATCACAAACCCCCGAGGAGCCTTATTGCTATTATAAACTGGGTACCAGTGTAATTAGAGCAGTAAAACTACATGTTTTGTCATAGCCATGGTATACGTTATGATATACCACGGCTTTCAGCCAATCAGAATTCAGGGCTCAAACCACCCAGTTTATAATATATTATCATATTACTATACTACTGATCTCTCAATGTGTTGCTCTGATACTCTCGAGGCCTGTTATGTCATGGGAATTACAAGGTAACTCAGGTTCTCATTCTGCCCTCTCTGAGTGCCCCAATTTCACATCTCCCATGGGTGAAGGTAAACTGTAATAGATGGTTTACTTTGCCCTCTCTCTGGTGAAAAGAGAAAGTAAATGCATTTTTTTTCTCTAGGTGCACTTACTACATTCTCTTTCTCTCTCTCTTTGGCTCTTCTGTGTCACACCATACAATTGCTTTTTTTCGGACTCTCTTTTTCATTGCCTTAGCGAAAGCGATTGATGTCGCCCCTCTCTCTTGCCCTATTGCTCTTTCTTTTTCTGTCTCTCTCTACAGTAGCTCTCTTTTGTCCTCCCCCTATTTATCACACACTATCGCTGTTCCATCATTGTTCTCTTTCTCTCCTGCTGCATCTGTCTCTCTCTCTCCCTCTCCCTCAATCTCTCAATTTCAATTTAAGGAGCTTTATTGGCATGGGAAACATATGTTTACATTGCCAAAGCAAGTGAAATTGATAATAAATTAAAGTGAAATAAACAATAACATTTTTACAATAAACAATACACTTAGAACAGTTCCAAATGATTAAAGACACTATACATATTATGTATATAGTGTTGTAACGATGTGCAAAAAAGTTAAAGTACAAAAGGGAAAATAAATAAACATTAATATGGGTTGTATTTACAATGGTGTTTGTTCTTCACTGGTTGCCCTCTTCTTGTGGCAACAGGTCACAAATCTTGCTGCTGTGATTGCACACTGGTATTTCACCTAATAGATATGGGAGTTTATCAAAATTGGATTTGCTTTCGATTTATTTGTGGGTCTGTGTAATCTGAGGGAAATATGTGTTTCTAATATGGTCATACATCTGACAGGAGGTTAGGAAATGCATCTCAGTTTCCACCTCATTTTGTTGGGCCGTGTGCACATAGCATTTCTTCTCTTGAGAGGTCTGTCAACAGCAGCCTTTCTCAATAGCAAGGCTATGCTCACTGAGCCAGTACATAGACAAAGCTTTCCTTAATTGTGAGTCAGTTACAGTGTTCAGGTATTCTGGCACCGTGTACTCTCTGTTTAGGGCCAAATAGCATTCTAGTTTGCTCAGTTGTTTTTGTTAATTCTTTCCAATGTGTCAAGTAATTATCTTTTTGTTTTCTCATAATTTCGTTGAGTCTAATTGTTTTGCTGTCCTGGAGCTCTGTTGGGTATGTTTGTGAACAGAGCCACAGGACCAGCTTGCTTAGGGGACTCTTCTCCAGGTTCTTCTCTCCATAGGTGATGACTTTGTTATGGAAGGTTTTGGGAATTGCTTCCTTTTAGGTGGTTGACGAATTTAATGGATCTTTTCTGGATTTTGGTAATTAGCGGGTATCGGCCTAATTCTGCTCTACATGCATTATTTGGTGTTTTACGTTGTACACAGAGGATATTTTTGCGGAATTCTGCATGCAGTCTCAATTTAGTGTTTGTCCCATTTTGTGAATTTTTAGTTGGTGTGCGGACCCCAGACCTTACAATCATAAAGGGAAAAGGGTTCTATAACTGATTCAAGTATTTTTAGCCAGATCCTAATTGGTATGTTAAATTTTATGTTCCTTTTGGTGGCATAGATGGCCCTTCTTGCCTGGTCTCTCAGATCATTCACAGCTTTGTGGAAGTTACTTGTGGTTATGATGTTTAGGCTGAGGTATGTGCTCTAGGTCAATGGTGTCTAGATGGAATTTGTATTTGTGGTCCAGGCAACTGGACCTTTTTTGGAAGGTCCAGAATCTGTGCAGAATATCTAGGTGCTGCTGTAGGCCCTCCTTGGTTGGGGACAGAAGCACCAGATCAGAAAGCAGTAGACATCAGATTCTAGTAGGTTGAGGACGGGTGCTGCAGAATGTAATTAGTGCCCTCGCCAATTCACTGATATATATGTTGAAGAGGGTGGGGCTTAAGCTGCATCCCTGTCTCATCCCACAGCCATGTGGAAAGAAATGTGTGATTTTGTGCCAATTTTAACCAAACACTTGTTTGTGTACATGGATTTTATAACATTATGTTTTTCCCCAACACCACTTTCCATAAATTTGTATATCAGACCCTCATGCCAAATTGAGTCAAAAGCTTTTTTGAAATCAACAAAGCATGAGAAGACTTTTCCTTTGTTTTGGTTTGTGTGTTTGTCAATTAGGGTGTGCAAGGTGACTATGTGGTCTGTCGAATTGTAATTTTTGACATTTGCTCAGTACATTGTTTTCACTGAGGAAATGTACAAGTCTGCTGTTGATGACAATGCAGAGGATTTTCCAAAGGTTGCTGTTGACGCATATTCCATGGTAGTTATTGGAGTCAAATTTGTCTACAATTCCGTGGATTGGGGTGATCAGTCCTTGGTTCCAAATATTAGGGAAGATGCCAGAGATAAGGAGGATGATAGAGTTAAAGTATAGCCAGTTGCAATTTGTTGTCTGTATATTTGATCATTTCATTGAGGATACCATCAACACCGCAGGCCTTTTTGGATTGGTGCGTTTGTATTTTGTCTTGTAGTTCATTCAATGTAATTGGATAATCGAGTGGGTTCTGTTAGTCTTTAATAGTTTATTCTAAGATTTGTATTTGATCATGTATATGTTTTTGCTGTTCTTTGTTATAAGGCCAAAAAAGATTGGAGAAGTGGTTTATCCATACATATCTGTTTTGGATAGACAACTCTTTGTATTTGTTTAGTGTGTTCCAATTTTCCCAGAAGTGGTTAGATTCTATGGATTCTTCAATTACATTTAGCTGATTTCTGACCTGCTGTTCCTCCTTTTTCCATAGTGTATTTCTGTATTGTTTTAGTGATTCACCATAATGTAGGCTCAGGTTTTTGGGTCTCTGTTTTTGGTTGGATAGGTTTCTCATTTACTTTCTTAGGTTTGTCACGTTCTGACCTTAGTTCCTTTGTTTTGTCTTTGTTTTAGTATGGTCAGGGCGTGAGTTGGGGTGGGCAGTCTGTTTGTGTTTCTATGTTGGTTTTTGAGTTTGGCCTGGTATGGTTCTCAATCAGAGGCAGGTGTCGTTAGTTGTCTCTGATTGAGAATCATACTTAGGTAGTCTTTTTCCACCTGTGTGGTGGTTGTTTATTTTCTGTTTTGTGGTATTCACTAGACAGGACTGTTTCGTTTGTTCGTTCTTCCTAGTTGTCGTTTTGCTTAGTGTTCAGTTTTGATTATATTAAAAATCATGAACACTTACCACGCTGCACCTTGGTCCTCACCTTATTCCACCGACGACGGCCGTTACAAGGTTTTTGCATTCTTTATCAAACCATTTGTCATTGGTGTTAATTTTCTTAGGTTGTCTACTTGACATTTTTAGATTTGATAAGGAAGCTGAGAGGTCAAATATATACGGTTTAGGTTTTCTACTGCCAAGTTTACACCTTCACTATTAAATTGAAAGACTTTGTCCAGGAAGTTGTCTAAAAGGGATTGAGTTTGTTGCCTAATAGTTTTTTGATAGGTTTCCACACTACTTTCCTTCCATCTATAGAATTTCTTAATATTATTCAGTTCCTTTGGCTTTGATGCCTCGTGATTGAGTATTGCTCTGTTCAAGTAGACTGTGATTTGATAGGGGTGTCAGTGGGCTGACTGTGCACACTCTGAGAGACTCTGGGTTGAGGTCAGTGATAAAGTAGTCTACAGTACTACTGCCAAAAGATGAGCTACAGGTGTACCTACCATAGGAGTCCCCTCAAGGCCTACCATTGACTATGTACATACCCAGCATGCAACAGAGCTGCAGGAGCTGTGACCCGTTTTTGTTGGTTATGTTGTCGTAGTTGTGCCTAGGGGGACATATGGGGGGGAGATGCTGTCACCTCCATGTAGGTGTTTGTCCCCCTGTGCGCTGAGGGTGTCAGGTTCTTGTCCAGTTCTGGAATTTAGGTTGCCACAGACTAGTACATATCCCTGAGCCTGGAAAATAATGATTTCCCCCTCTAGGATGGAGAAGCTGTCTTCCTTTAAAGTATGGGGATTCTGGTGGGGGGATATAGGCAGCACACAGGTGGACATTTTTCTCTGAGATAATTTCTTTTTGAATTTCTATCCAAATATAAATTGTTCCTGTTTTGATTAATTTAATAGAGTGAGTTAGGTCTGCTCTAGATCAAATTAGCATACCCCCTGAGTCCCTTCCCTGTTTCACACATGGTAGTTTGGTGGACGGGACTACCATCTCTCTGTAACCTAGAGGGCAACTAGTCAGTCCATCTCCTCGATAAACATGTTTCTTGTAGGATGACAATGTCTGTATTTCTGATTTCGTTGGTGAAGTCCAGGTTCCTGCTCTTTAGGCCAAAGGCAGATGACCTCAGGCCTTGTATATTCCAGAGATAGTGAAGGCTTTGTGTTCCGTAAAGTGTCCAATGTTAGTCATGTGGTTTGGCCTCAGACCAGAAAGTGTGAGCAGAGCCTCTCTTTCTCTCTCTCTCTCTCTCGCTCCCAATCATCCTCTTTTTAATTTCAATTCTAGGGGCTTTATTGGCATGGGAAACATATGTTAACATTGCCAAGGCAAGTGAAGTAGATAATATACAAAAGTGAAATAAACAAGTTCCAAAAGAATAAAGACATTACAAATGTCATATTAAGTATATATACAGTGTTGTAACGATGTGCAAATGGTTAAAGTACAAAAGGGAAAATAAATAAACACACATGGGTTGTATTTACAATGGTGTTTGTTCTTCACTGGTTTCCCTTGTGGCAACAGGTCACACATCTTACTGCTGTGATGGCACTCTGTGGTATTTCATCCAGTAGATATGGGAGTTTATCAAAATTGGGTTTGTTTTCAAATTCTTTGTGGATCTGTGTAATCTGAAAGAAATATGTCTCTATGGTCATAAATTTGGCAGGAGGTTAGGAAGTGAGCTCAGTTTCCACCTCAGGCTATGTGCACACTGCCCACAAAATATTTTCTCTTGAGATCCAGGTCTGCCTAATGCGGCCTTTCTCAATAGCAAGGCTATGTTCACTGAGTCTGTACATAGTCAAAGCTTTCCTTAAGTTTGGGTCAGTCACAGTGGTCAGTTATTCTGCCACTGTGTACTCTCTGTTTAGGGTCAAATAGCATTCTAGTTTGGCAGGGGAGGTCTGTCTAGTATTTCTCTCTCTAGCTCTCAATCGTTCCCTCTCTGTGTTGGCAGAGGAGGATAAGAGAGTGGAGGAGATAGTGAATTTTTCATACTCTAGATCAGGGGTCGACAAATATATATTGTTTTTGTATTTTGCTAATTATTATATTTCTGTTCCTGTCCTCTGACCATCCACTCTGACACGGCTGAATCTAGTTGCCTACCCCTGCTCGAGATACAGCTAGTATGTGTGGGATGGTGACTTTTCCTGTCGCACTTGGGCCTCATTTTGTCTGCATTTCCTTTCTATTGAGCTCTCTGTCTTTTTCACTTTGTCTGTACTGTCTGCTGCAACCACTTGCAGGTGCTTTGTGGGGTGTGACACTGTTGAAAAGTCACTAAAGAGTTAAATGATGATGTGCCATCCATCACTGTTTATGGACTCTCTCTATGGCGCTGTGGAGAGTCTCTCTCTACTCTGCTGTAACACAAGATTCTGTCCCTCCCTGTGTGTGTGTGTGTGTGTGTGTGTGTGTGTGTGTGTGTGTGTGTGTGTGTGTGTGTGTGTGTGTGTGTGTGTGTGTGTGTGTGTGTGTGTGTGTGTGTGTGTGTGTGTGTGTGTGTGCATACACCTGCATTTGTGTGTGGCCAGACTGTGTTCAATGAGCCTTCAGTATACTATGCCCTGATACTGTATTCCACTGCAGTAATATTTCACATTTTTGCTGTAACATTATTTACTCTATCATATTCCTTTCAGCTAGCTTCCTTACATCAACAATCTTTGTACCTCGTTTATTCTGTCTCTAGATTTCTCTCACACACCCCTCCCACTGGAAGACCCGCTCACATTTCTCTTTGTGTCACCTTTCCACATGGAAGAACAATCGCTCTGACTATGTTCTCTATCCTCGCCTCTCCTCTGTTCTCTGACACTCTCAGATCCTAAAGGAATCTCGCTGCCTGAGCCAAATGCACCGCAAACATGTCAGACTGTGTTTGCGTTTTTCCTCTTGTCTGTCTGTCTGGACATCTTCTAGGTCAACGTATCAACAGAATCCGAGTTGCAGTCGTATGTAGTAAAGGCAAAATAATCCGTTTTTGGCTAATAGTGGGGCCTCAAGGAAGGAAATGAGCCGGTGTGTTAGAAATCCCCGAGACGATTTCTGGTCTCAGTCCACCCCTGTATAGGTTTGCTTGAATCTTGCTGAAGCAGGAGGGGAGTGAAAGATACATTTTCCTTAACGTTTGCAGAGAGCGGATTAGGCTGTCTAGAACTGAGCCGGATTGACAGGTAGCCGGATTGACAAGACAGCCTTACATCAGGTATGTAAGGCTGTCTTTTCCACAGTCAGAGGATCAGATACCCTGTGTCTTTAGGTCAGGAAGGGTTCACAGGGGTCATATCACCCTGACTTTGGAACTGACCTTTAACTCCCAACACATGTTCTCTCCATGTTCTTCAAACAGCTTGCTTTCTTCCCTGCTTAAGTCATTTAGTTGATCTCTGATCTGAGAAGGCTGTATAGATGAAAGCCCTGAGAATGAAAGAACAAAATAAAAAAATGTTTAAGGAAGAAGGGGAAGGAAGACAGCAGAGTGAGAGTCTTGGAACAGGGCTACGTGGGAAGAGAAGAGCAGAGGAGACACCCACACCCATCAGCTGGAGGCACACTTCTAAGACGCACTTCTAGCTTCCCAAACCTTGGCAGGAAATGGCACCAGCCCAGCTGCAGCATCCTTTATGAATGTCACACCCTCTGAGAGGAAAATGAGTACGTTGCAAAGGAGACAGGGGGTTGGAACAGGAGGGGGGAGAAGATCACTTTGATGGATTACGCTCCTCGTGGGACAACCTTGTAACGTTTTTGGACGGCCACCCAACTCTTCCAGATCCTCGATTTTTGTGATGATTCCCTCCTTTTTTTCTTTCCTTTTGTCATCTCCTACATGCCTTGGCTGGGAAGACTGTGACTGTGCTGATATCTATTGATACAGCTCATAGAAATGAATTACTACAAGTGATTAAGAAGGGAGACTTGGTTCTACCACACACAAATGGTGTCTTTGGGGGCTACCTAATTGTCTTTGCCAAATAAATTGATGGTCAAAGATGCATGGACCAGCGATTGTTAATGTAATCTCAGGCTGCATCCCAGAAGGCACCCCATTCCATATATTGCACACTACCTTTGACCAGAACCCTATGGGCCCTGGTCAAAAGTAGTGCACTATATAGGGATTAGGGTGCAATTTGTGATGCTGCCTTAGCGTTGCCGTGGCATAGAGGGATGACTCCATGGTGACTGGTGCCCCAGCACACACAGATGGTGCCGCTTGTTCACGGCGAGCCGCCAATTGTTGATTGGCGTGTTAAAGGCACCTGCAAAATTAAACTGACAAATAAATTCCCATTGGCAGCAAAATAGAAAATTTGAGTTTTGGAACGATTGCTTAGTTATGTTAGCCTGTGTTACCGGCAGTTTTCACGTTGAAGGATAATTTGGAGTTAAAGGCTTAGACATTTGTGACTGACCGCCTTGATTCATAGCAGCAAAATTAGAAACTGTGTTTTTTACATTGGATAAAAGTAGAGACTCAGAGCTAGAAAATGGTATATCATACACTGCATTTGAGGAACAATAGTAAAGTAATTCTGCTTTGAAAATGGATAAACTTGTAACCCCACTTTTGAGAAAGTGGCCCTTAAATGTTTTGGTACACCTACTTGAGAGCTCTTCTTTGTTAACACCCATTCATCATCGTTCACACCCTCTTAAGCCTTGGCTCCACCCATCTCTTTAAGGATTCACATGTGAGGCCATGTGGTAAACACGCTATGTCAAATAACATTTAAGTTTCTTTGTCATGTGCACAGGATACAGAAGGTGTAAACGGTACAGTGAAGAGGTTACTTGCATAGTATTGCCGTGTCTTTGGCTGTGCCGGATTAATTGATAAAACATGCTATTCTATAAAATACATTCTCCGTAATTAATATCACCTGATTGAGCTAATCATGTAAATGTAATTAACTAGAGAGTCGGGTACCACAAAATCTTATTTATAGAGCTGTTATCTTCTGAATAAACTCTTAAAGACCTAGTAATATTTTACATCAATAGCAGTCAACATTAATCTTCATCTTACTTCAGTCTCATAATCTGAAAGTTGTAAATTCTTGGTTATCTGCAAGAACCCTGGCTAACAATTTGAATCAGCAATACAACATTGGGTTTAATTATTTATTTACTAAATACCTAACTAATCACACAGAATTCACATACACACAATTAATCATAACTTGATTACAAATTACGTCATAAAGGAAAACGTCCCTAGCGGTCGGAACAGATATGACAGCTTGTTACACAAAGCAAAAGGGGCTGGGTTGAGTGAAAGAGCGGGAGACTGAGGAACAAAGCGAAAAAGCTGTGCTATCGTAAATACAGTATCTTATGCATTCTAAATTACCGCCCATTTGGAAAAGGAAACTGCAAAAATATTTACTCTGAGCTGCGATTCAGTAGGTTGGTGGTAGATGGAAGACCGTGTTGCCAAACCGAGTCCTTTGTCCTTTGAAGAATGTCTCTGGTGGTCAATTGGATGCGTTGTAGTAACGTCGTTGTGGGGTAGATGGGATACTCTGTCTTTTCCTTCCTAACCAGCGTTTGCAGCTGCGGTCGCTAACTCAACGGCTAGGAGGTATCACTTCTGTAGTGAATAAGAGTTCAAAAGTTCATACCATTCACAACCAAAGCTCGTGCTGAGGTTGGCTTCGTTCTGTAGTTATTATCTGAAACATTCTGACATAGGACCGTCATCCTACCTCATCTGAACAGGAAGTTCTATTGTCGTCAAGGCTTTATATAGGAAGGGAGAAGAGGGCGTGTTTGAAAAGTGTTATAACCCATGTCCCTTCACAGAGGTGGGCCACTGAGTGAGCAGCCCTAACTTATGAAAACCCACATCTCACATTTTAGAAGCTAAAATCACATTTCATCCCGTCACAAATAATTTCATATTCAAACATTTAAATTGAACAACAATTCCATGTGAATCCAATAACTCTGATGTGTAGACTTTCCACTGTGGAGTTTGTCATCTTATCATTCATGAGAATGTCTCAGATGACAACCGAACTGACATCATATTCATTAAGTACCACCGCATCTGTTCAATTGTTTGGATTACCAGAATATAGTTCATTTCCCCCACCTACTGATGTTGCCAGAATCTCTGTTAACCAAGGGTTTTTTAAATGTAACCTCAGTAGTGTAGAGAGAAGAAAAAAGGGGGGAAGAGGTATTTATGACTGCCATAAACCTATCCCCCAGGCCAATGTCATGACAGTATCAATATCAAAAACAGAAAGTGTATTTTATCATTATTAGATGAGACACACTTTTCTAAATTGATGGGTCATGTGAAAATGGGTCATGTGAAAATGCTATAACCACCTCCCAGCCACATCTAGTTAAGGTTCCTGTCTCTTTCTGTGCGACATACGCCTAGTTTCCTGAAACTGTGCTATTTTTTATTAAAGGTAGACAGCAATGTGACCACTGTTTACTGTGTTGCTACTGTTTTAAATATCACTAACCTCAGTCAAAAAAAGCAGTTGGGGTGTTTTAGGCCAAAGTAGATTTCAAGTATAAAGCAAATTTCTAGAAACTAGATGCTTTTACATTCCAGGAGGGTACCTCACCTCATTCACCACCATTGTTATCACACACACATCAGCCATTCTGTGTTGACCAACTCGCTGCATAAAACGTTGGAGCACTAAGGCCATGTTATCACACCCTTGGGAAAGGTACTTAACTTCATATTACTCACACAAGTTCCAAAAGAATGAAGACATTTCAACTCTCTCTCGCTCATCTTTCTCTTACTCTCTTACTCTTCCTCTTACACTCTACAGCTCTCTCTCTTTCTATCAATCTCTCTCTCAGGGAGTTCTCTATTTTAGTTTTATTTCTCTTGATCTTGGTACATCATGACTTTCCATTAAAGTTTGAATTTTCATGACTTTACATTAAAGTTTGATTAATTTAACAAGCACCACCATTCTCTGCTATCCTCTTTCTATCTTACTTCTCCCTCTCTTTCTCTTACTCTCCCTCTCTTTCGCTCTCTTCCCGTCTCTCTCTTACCCTCTCTCTCCCTTTTACTCTCAGTTTCTCGCTCTTCATCTCTCTGTCTTCCTATCTGTTTCTCGCTCTCTTTATTTCCATTTCTCTCTTTCTCGCTGTTTCACGCAGAGATCCTGGAACTATGCTTTTCATTCATTTGTTCTGCCTGTCTCACACATGGGGCGGACCATTGAGACTATCTGGCAGCTCTCTGAACAGCATGCAAGCTGTCAGGTTTCAAAGGAGCCCAGATGTTGAGAATCGCAGTTGACTTCTATGAAGATGTTCACATTCCTTAATTAAACCTTAGATTTTTTTGTTGTTAATCTTTAACTAGATTGATTGATGTTTTAACAGTTTTTATTGGTCAGTGTATTCAGTTTGGCTGTTTTCCCCTCTTTCCTTTAGTGTAAAAACTAAATTTTATCCAACAGTCATATTTTTGTCCTCAACTGGCTAAATGTCTCGTCAACTCAAATAGCCTTTGGTCGTTAGAGTTGCATACTGTACATACTGTTGCCCTTGGATTGAGTCGCTGGCTATGTCCTGTATACGTCTACCAAGGATGGAATGGGTGTGCCACTTTAATGCTTCTCTCTGGAACCTTTCTCTGCCTTTTACATTTAGGAATCTTTTACAATACATTTCATTACCATTTTGGTTATGACATGAATGTTCCCGAAACGTTGTGTGAACATTTTTCTGGAAGGCAAAACTGCAATTATACCAAAACAACAGCATTTAGTCCATCTCAGAACTCATGGCTAATGGTCTGTTCTGGAAATGAAAGCAGCATTAACAGCATTTTGGAGACCAGAACCAATTCATTTCCGGGAGTATTCGGCTTGAATTTTTACATTTGTTCTTGGAACATTCTTAGCCCCCCCAAATAACATATGCAATTATATATTTGCTGGAAGCCCAATTATATTGCATCAGCCATCACCATTTGGGTGCCGGACAGAACTAGCCATCTCCTTCAGTCTCTCTTTTTCATGGCTGGATGTCATCCTCACTCAGCAATTGGGCTGAGATGTGGCCATGTTGAATTATTGACGCTGGTGATAACTATTGTGCTCTAATTGCATGTCATTACCACAGTGGCACTGTGTCTTCATGTCCCCATAATGATATTAAAGATTCATAATTGTGTAGTTATTAGCTTAGCTTTATTATGCACAACACTAAATCCTTCTAATTAGCCATACATGGCTAGCACTGTTCTCTGATTGGGCTGCTGTTGATTCATTATTTTTCTTCATTGAATAGAGAGACAGGAAAGTTGGAAGAGAGTTTGTGTTAGACAGGCGTGGGCCAGATTTGAACCCATGCCGACGTGGTTTATGTGCTTTGAAGGCAGTGGCCCTAACCACTAGACCACCCCGAGAACCAACGTTATGAGATTGCTGTTGGGGAGAAGCCCTCTGACGACGAAGGTTTTCATTCTGAAAATCAGACTATTTCTGGTAATAAGGAAGCACATTTTATTTAGCTTTTTTTCTGAATGTTTCATACACATTATGTTTTAGCATCTGTTATAATCGGTAGTGTCAATTTATGACAACAATAACTTGGGTAAGGGAAGACGAGTGGGTTTTAGACTCAGGTACTAAGGTACTAAGAATAGATATTGAGTCATGAGTCACAGTTACCAGAGTGTGTTCTTGAGAGTGGCCAGTTGCTAAGTCTGTAAATAGTTATTGTACAGCCGTAGACATTTTTTATCACAGTGTGGTGAAGTGAGGGAGTAGATATTGCTGATCACATCCAGCCTTTGCTATTTTATTGGTTTCTCAGTGTGAAGACTGCAGTCTCGTGGGCACTGTTTTGCTGGTATTTTTACATGTGGTACTATGGTAACCCTATACCACCCCCCCCCCCCTTCCTTCTCTTACTCTAGAATTGGCTATTGTCTCTCGCTATTTCCGACTTCCTTTTTTCGTCTCTCTCTCTCTATCTCCCTCATGTCTTCCCATCCTCTATCTCCTCATTTACTCCTCGTTCTTTCTCATTCCCTTTCCTCCTTCTCTCCTTTATACTTCGACTCTACCTCCCTCCCCTTTCTCCATCTACCTCTCAATATCTATCCTCTTATCTCCTCTCCTTCCCCCACTCTCTCCCTCTATCTCTCACTGTACCTCTCTCACCCTCCCTCTCTCCTTCACTCCCCCTTCCTCTCCTGCTCCCTGTGTGTTGTTCTTCCTCCCATCCCTCAGCAACATTTGTCTCTGTTGAAAGAGGAATGAGAAGAGAGAAGTAAGGAGAGAGAGGCCCAGGCGATCAGCCCTCCTCCCCCCGGCCAGAACCAGAGAGCCAGGGCCAAGTCCAAGGCCAGCCATTAATTACCCCTACTTATTAGCAGGAGGGGAAAACTAGCCTTTAGAGAGGGGAAAGACCAGGGAGAGAGAGAGTGTGAGTGTGTGTGTGTGTGTGGCGACCCTTTAGGGTGGGGCGGGGCAGGTCAAAATCTCCTTGAATGTCCCCCAGAGAGTGAAGCAGGGCCAGGGAGGAGCCGTTCTTGGGAAGGGGAAATAGAGTGAAAAGGGTAGAGGGCACAGCCAAGTCCTTCTCTAGCTGCCTTGAATAATGAAGTGGGATAGATAATCTACCGATCAGCTAGTGAGAAAAGGGATATAGGGTAGAAGAGTGCATGTGCTCTCATACATATCATAGCTTCCTGCCTGTAGTCCTGTATACATTATGGTCAGCATCAAGGACAGTTCAGTCTCTCTGCTCTCATATTTGTTGGCACATAGACCTCACATGCTTACACTCTGTCCAGGCAGGCTTCCAAGAGAACCCGTTGAACTCATCTGGATGAAATTTTACGAGAGCTGTTAGTCAGCTTAGTCTCCATTGTAGCCATTGTATGCATCCCAAATGGCACCATATTCCCTATAATGGCACTCTATTCCCTATATAGTGCACTACTTTTGACCAGTCTGGTCATAGGATGCCATTTGGGAAGCAGGCACTAGCTTTGCCCCTCAGGTCGAAGAAAATATAGCCAAGGCTGTTGGAATATAAGGATCTCATTCCATATGACACACTTATATAGGCCTCTTTTTAATTTTGAAGCTCATAGGACTATAAAATAAAACATGTCATTCATTAAACAAGCACCATTTTGTATTGTTTGGCTCCAGGTAGCTATAAATGAACTATTAAAGTAAGTGCCAGGAAGTACCTGTTTCCCTATCTGTTACCTGGGCAACAGGGACTTAAAATCAAACATAAGCATTCTATCATATGGCTGCTTATTAAGCCATATGAAAGAGTATTCAGGTCAGTGCATATTGTTACCCAGTTTTAGAGCTTGTGACAGTGTTTCTCCTTTATCTCAGAAAATGAAAACCATTCCAAAAAAATGTGCTCTCTTCATTTCCCTCTCTTTCTCCATTATTAAGATGCATATCATCTGGTGTCATTCTGTTCTGTCTGTGAACTGCGCTCTCTGTTCTCTCTTCTATTTGCTATCTCTCCTCTGAGTTCCTCCTATGTGCCCTGGTCAAAAGTAGTGCACTATAAAGGGAATATTGTGCCACTTGAAATGCAAATATTCCACCAGAATCTTAATTACAATTCCTCCATTAAGTTTACTTCAGAATGCCAGTTAAAATAATATAATTCAACACCTGTCCTTCCTCAGATCAGGGAACTCTGTAAAATAGCAACAGAGTTCAGATCACTATGTTATTCAATTATCCAGCTAAAGGTTTCATTCTCTCACAAGCTAACAAGACAAAAGTGTGCTGTGTGGTAGCTAGCTGATTTTTTTTCTCTCTCATAAGCTTTAGTTCACTTGAACCCTTTGTCATAAAACTGTTTGAAGTTGACACAACCTAGCTCCAGTTGTCATAAGCAGACATTTTAAAGGATGTCTGTCTATGTCAACATATTTGACACATTCATGACAGATGCAGCACTACAGCTGGCTAACAAGCTAGGCAGAGCTAGCCTGCTTTCCACTTGCATGCAACATAATAGGGTTAGGTATATCGTTTGATATACACTACATGGCCAAAGGTATGTGGACACCCCTTAAAATTAGTGGATTTGGCTATTCCAGCCAAACCCGTTAACAGGTGTATAAAATCGAGCACACAGCCAAGCCATCTCCATTGACAAACAATGGCAATAGAATGGCCTTACAGTTACTTTCAATGTGTCACAGTCATAGAATGCCACCTTTCCAAGTCAGTTCGTCAAATTGCTGCCCTGCTAGAGCTGCCTCGGTCAACTGTAACGGCTGTAGTATTTCCACTTCACAATATTCTAGAATATTCTGTGCTTCCAACTTTGTGGCAACAGCTTGGGGAAGGCCCTTTGTTTTGTTTTTTAAAATTTTACCCCGTTTTCTCCCCAATTTCGTGGTATCCAATTGTTTTAGTAGCTACTATCTTGTCTCATCGCTACAACTCCCGTATGGGCTCGGGAAAGACGAAGGTTAAGTCATGCGTCCTCCGATACACAACCCAACCAAGCCGCACTGCTCCTTAACACAGCGCGCATCCAACCCGGAAGCCAGCCGCACCAATGTGTCGGAGGAAACACCGTGCACCTGGCAACCTTGGTTAGCGCGCACTGCGCCCGGCCCGCAACAGGGGTCGCTGGTGCGCGATGAGACAAGGATATCCCTACCGGCCAACCCCTCCCTAACCCGGACGAGGCTAGGCCAATTGTGCGTCGCCCCACGGACCTCCCGGTCGCGGCCGGTTACGACAGAGCCTGGAGAAGGCCCTTTTTTCTGTTTCAGCATGACAATACCCCCATGTACAAAGCGAGGTCCCTACAGAAATGGTTTGTCGAGATCAGTGTGGAAGAATTTGACTGCCTTGCAAAGAGCCTTGACCTCAACCACATTGAACACCTATGGGATGAATTGGAATGCTGACTGCGAGCCAGGCCTAATCGCCCAACATCAGTGCTAACTAATGCTCTTGTGGCTGAATGGAAGCAAGTCCCTGCAGCAATGTTCCAACATCTAGTGGAAAGCCTTCCCAGAAGAGTTGAGGCTTTATAGCAGCTAAAGGTGACCAACTCCATATTGATGCCCATGATTTTGTAATGAGATGTTTGACGAGCAGGTGTCCACACTTTTGGTTAAGTAGTGTACCAATGTCAGCGATTGTGACAGTCAATTACATATCTTATGTCATGAGTGGGTTCAAGCAAGGTACCTAGATAAATGACATATACTATTATATTGTATATGTATTATCAGATGCTTTTATACCAAGCGACTTGACAGTCATGCATGCATACATTTTACGTAGATCCATGACTAAATGGAACTGTATTCCACGTCAAGTAACTCAAGCAAGCATTCAAATCCAATTTAAAAACAGAAACTACACCTTATGGAACAGCGCAGCCTGTAAAGAGATGCAAACACAGGCACACGCACATTGTAATGTTGTAATATTGGCAGCAGCTAATGGGTATCCTCAATAAATACAAATGCCAGGATAGTGGGAATCGAACACACTATCCTGGCAAGCACCATGATCTACCAACTGAGCTACAGAGAAACAGATAGGATCATTTAGTTAAGTTTTGAGTTGTATAGTTCTACCATAGTAATAATGTTGCATTAGCTACTTTTACACTCTTGTCTTTTCAGGAGATTTGAAGTGGGTGTCCTCGAGTGGATCTTGCTAGTGTTGCAGCATTTTAGAGCATTGTGATTTGAATCAGTGAAATTTGGCTGGTGTTAACGTAATCAGAGGTCCTTTAATTTGTAAGAGTTGGCTGGTGTTAGCATCGCACCATGCCAAGACCCAATCAGACGGTCTCCTTAACCCCCAGAGGAGATGAAAAGACTAAAGTCAGTCGCTTAGCTTAAACACCTCCACTATATTGTGACCAAACTGATCTGGAGTCAGTCATTCAGCACGCCAAACATCTCCATTACACTGGAACACCTTTACTCCACTGATTTCGTTATAAATGGCACCCTATTCCCTATATAGTGCACTACGTCTTACCAGAGCCCCATTGGACGCCCCTGAAGTCAGTTGCTTAGACTGGTTAACCTTTTACAACTGCACTTCTTTCTGCTCATTGTTGAACTGCATTTGAATGTTAAACGCATGACATGTGTGATGTGAAATAGACAACTATAACCTTTCTCATTACCATTGTTGGTGTTAGCATTCTCCCACCTCCCTTGACCCCCTCCCCAGGATTAGGGGTCCTTCAGTGCCCCATGAGGGGTAAATAGAGTTCAGTTCCTGGGTGTGCTGTTGCAGGTGACTGGCAGGCTTCCGACAGGCCCCCTGCTTTATTTGATTAGGCCTGGCTCACCCTGGGTCTGTAATTTCATTTGCCTGTTGCCGTGTGTTTAAGAATAGCCTTCGGTCCCCACTGCTCTCCCCTCCTGATTCCACTGCCTCTGGGAGAGTGCGCGGGATAACAAGTCGTCATGACAACCAGGGTTGCATGGGAAGGCCCACTCCACCTCTCACTGACTTTGCAGTTTCTGTCCTGGTGGATTTCTCTTTTCGCTCAGTGATTATTTCTGTCTGCGATTCAATATTGTTTTGTTTCTCGTACATGTGCACCTCCCCCTCTAAAAGGGACAAAGCTGTACCAAATGTTACATGTGTTGAGTCACCGAGGGAGGGCGAGATGAAGTGCTTTCAAATGGGACTCGTATTTCACTCCCTTTATAATTTATGGAGGCACTGGGTTGAGGATAGTGTGGTAACAAGGGATATACTGGTATGAATCATAATCAACCTAGGGGACAAATCAATGACTTCAACATGTTTTGGTTGTGTCGAGAGCAGATTCTCATCGTGGGTTTGTTGTCACAGTATCTTAAGGATCACAGATGAACACATCTCAGGTCTTGTTGGAGGTCATTTACACTTTGTTCTAATGTTCAAGGCCTTGTCAATGCTTCCGTGTGGTGTGTTAGGTCTGCATTTCCATTTGGTCTTAGACAGTGCCTTGATTGCTGTGGGTTTGTTGAGAACGTTTCTAACGTACGATCCGAAAAGGTGCTACCTCTTTGAGTTTGTATTGCACTGCAGTATACTCGGTCTTATGAAACATCAGTTTGTATTGTAGGATATGATGATATAGTTTTGATCTTGCAATTGGAGCCGCCTTGGAGTATATCTTAAACTACAACCTGTCTGCTAATCACAAAGTACAGCTGCCCCCACCCCTGCCATCAATGGTGGGACAGGAGGTTTGGCACCCTACGCAACCTCCTTTTAAGACGCTTATAAATCTCACCTTGCAGATAGGTCAAGATTTTGGCCAAGTTCATAAATCTAGGGGCCTTGGTTAAAAGGCTTGTGAGTCATCTTCCAACGCCTTCACATCCCCCGGCTTCCCTTCCCCAGTGTTGCCTTGCCTTGCCTTGCCTTGCCTTGCCTTGCCTTGCCTTGCCTTGCCTTGCCTTGCCTTGCCTTGCCTTGCCTTGCCTTCCCAATCCCCTCTACAGTCTCAAGTCCCATGAGCCTGTACAGCGGGCACGGCTAGAGAGCAAGAGAGAGAGGCTTGTTGGTGAAACAGGCAATCGATAAATCAATATGTTTTGTGCCACTAAGCCAGGGTGAACTCACACTCTCTCCCACATACACTTAACACAGTCCCACACACCCACCACCCACACACTGTGGCCCGGGACAGTGTGGCCCCTGTCAAAATACATGTTGTTGTTTTAGGGCTTCTCTTTTCATTCTATTACCCATTTTAGATCATTAAGCCATTGATTTTTGTTTCACTGGGTAAGTCGTGTGCGGGACCCCCAGGGAGAGAGCTGGAAAAACCCATCTGAGAAGCAGCCCCAGCAGGACATTCTCTGAGTCTGACGGGCCAGTCCCATGGGCCATCAAAGGCTTCTTCTCTACCAGGATGACTGGGAATATGTCCATAATGGCACCATATTCCCTATGTAGTGCACTACTTCTGACCAACGTCCTATGAAAAAGAGAAATCCAGAGAAAATATTCCGTTGACCTTAAGCCAGATACATGGTTAGGTTAGATACTGTATAAAGCAACAAAGATGGATGCACATAATTTAAAGAACCTGACTTGTAACCTACTGTTAATCATAAGAATAATACAATGCCTGAAAATAAATACAACTACCTTTTTATAACTGTTAAGTTATTCATAGAGTATGAAACAGTAACAGTTGCTCAAGAAAAATGTATGCCAAATACTGAGATTATATCTGGTTCCCAAATGGCACTTTGGTCCATATAGTGCACCTCTTTTGACAAAAATAGTGTACGTGTAACCGCTGTGAAATTGCTAGCTAGATAGAGGTGGTGCGCGCTAACAGCGTTTCAAACTTGAGACCTTGAAGTAGTGGTTCCCCTTGCTCTGCAAGGGCCATGGCTTTTGTGGCGCGATGGGTAATGATGCTACAAGGGTGGCTGTTGTTTATGTGTGCAGAGGATCCCTGGTTCGGGGCGAGGAGAGGGACTGAAGCTATACTGTTACACACGGTAAAGGTGTGTCATTTGGGATGCAGACAATGCATTATTATTCAAGGAGGAGTTATACTACGTCCTCCTAAAGCACTTTACGATAGAGAATTTTCACACTGGGCATCAGCAATGTAAGTAATCCTCACACTGGGCATCAGCAATGTAAGTAATCCTCACACTGGGCATCAGCAATGTAAGTAATCCTCACACTGGGCATCAGCTATGTAAGTAATCCTCACACTGGGCATCAGCTATGTAAGTAATCCTCACACTGGGCATCAGCTATGTAAGTAATCCTCACACTGGACATCAGCTATGTAAGTAATCCTCACACTGGGTATCAGCTATGTAAGTAATCCTCACACTGGGTATCAGCTATGTAAGTAATCCTCACACTGGGCATCAGCTATGTAAGTAATCCTCACACTGGGCATCAGCTATGTAAGTAATCCTCACACTGGGCATCAGCTATGTAAGTAATCCTCACACTGGGCATCAGCAATGTAAGTAATCCTCACACTGGGCATCAGCAATGTAAGTAATCCTCACACTGGGCATCAGCTATGTAAGTAATCCTCACACTGGGCATCAGCTATGTAAGTAATCCTCACACTGGGTATCAGCTATGTAAGTAATCCTCACACTGGGCATCAGCTATATAAGTAATCCTCACACTGGGTATCAGCTATGTAAGTAATCCTCACACTGGGCATCAGCAATGTAAGTAATCCTCACACTGGGTATCAGCTATGTAAGTAATCCTCACACTGGGCATCAGCTATGTAAGTAATCCTCACACTGATAATTAACTTACAGCTATGTAAGTAATCCTCACACTGGGCATCAGCTATGTAAGTAATCCTCACACTGGGTATCAGCTATGTAAGTAATCCTCACACTGGGCATCAGCTATGTAAGTAATCCTCACACTGGGCATCAGCAATGTAAGTAATCCTCACACTGGGCATCAGCAATGTAAGTAATCCTCACACTGGGCATCAGCAATGTAAGTAATCCTCACACTGGGCATCAGCTATGTAAGTAATCCTCACACTGGGCATCAGCTATGTAAGTAATCCTCACACTGGGCATCAGCTATGTAAGTAATCCTCACACTGGGCATCAGCTATGTAAGTAATCCTCACACTGGGCATCAGCTATGTAAGTAATCCTCACACTGGGCATCAGCAATGTAAGTAATCCTCACACTGGGTATCAGCTATGTAAGTAATCCTCACACTGGGTATCAGCTATGTAAGTAATCCTCACACTGGGTATCAGCTATGTAAGTAATCCTCACACTGGGTATCAGCTATGTAAGTAATCCTCACACTGGGCATCAGCTATGTAAGTAATCCTCACACTGATATTTAACTTACAGCTATGTAAGTAATCCTCACACTGATATTTAATTTACAGCTATGTAAGTAATCCTCACACTGGGCATCAGCTATGTAAGTAATCCTCACACTGGGCATCAGCTATGTAAGTAATCCTCACACTGGGTATCAGCTATGTAAGTAATCCTCACACTGGGCATCAGCAATGTAAGTAATCCTCACACTGGGTATCAGCTATGTAAGTAATCCTCACACTGGGCATGAGCTATGTAAGTAATCCTCACACTGGGCATCAGCTATGTAAGTAATCCTCACACTGGGCATCAGCTATGTAAGTAATCCTCACACTGGGCATCAGCTATGTAAGTAATCCTCACACTGGGCATCAGCTATGTAAGTAATCCTCACACTGGGCATCAGCTATATAAGTAATCCTCACACTGGGCATCAGCTATGTAAGTAATCCTCACACTGGGCATGAGCTATATAAGTAATCCTCACACTGGGCATCAGCTATGTAAGTAATCCTCACACTGGGCATCAGCTATATAAGTAATCCTCACACTGGGCATCAGCTATGTAAGTAATCCTCACACTGGGTATCAGCTATGTAAGTAATCCTCACACTGGGCATCAGCTATGTAAGTAATCCTCACACTGGGCATCAGCTATGTAAGTAATCCTCACACTGGGCATCAGCTATATAAGTAATCCTCACACTGGGTATCAGCTATGTAAGTAATCCTCACACTGGGCATCAGCTATGTAAGTAATCCTCACACTGGGCATCAGCTATATAAGTAATCCTCACACTGGGCATCAGCTATATAAGTAATCCTCACACTGGGCATCAGCTATATAAGTAATCCTCACACTGGGTATCAGCTATGTAAGTAATCCTCACACTGGGCATCAGCTATGTAAGTAATCCTCACACTGGGCATCAGCTATGTAAGTAATCCTCACACTGGGCATCAGCTATGTAAGTAATCCTCACACTGGGTATCAGCTATGTAAGTAATCCTCACACTGGGCATCAGCTATGTAAGTAATCCTCACACTGGGCATCAGCTATATAAGTAATCCTCACACTGGGCATCAGCTATGTAAGTAATCCTCACACTGGGTATCAGCTATGTAAGTAATCCTCACACTGGGCATCAGCTATATAAGTAATCCTCACACTGGGCATCAGCTATGTAAGTAATCCTCACACTGGGTATCAGCTATGTAAGTAATCCTCACACTTGGTATCAGCTACGTAAGTCAAATCAACTCAAATCGCATTGGTTACATACACATGGTTAGCAGATGTTATTGCAAGTGTAGCGAAATGCTTGTGCTTCTAGTTCTGACCGGGCAGCAATATCTAACATGTAATCTAAAAATGCCACAACAACTACCTAATACACACAAATCTAAGTAATCCTCACACTGGGCACCAGCTATGTACAGTTGAAGTCGGAAGTTTACATACACCTCAGCCAAATACATTTAAACTCGGTTTTTCACAATTCCTGACATTTAATCATAGTAAAAATTCCCTGTTTTAGGTCAGTTAGGATCACCACTTTCTTTTAAGAATGTGAAATGTCAGAATAGTTGAGAGAATGATTTATTTCAAATGTTATTTCTTTCATCACATTCAAATCAAATCAAAGTCTATTTGTCACGTGCGCTGAATACAACCTTACAGTGAAATGCTTTCTTACAGGCTCTAACCAATAGTGCAAAAAAGGTATTAGGTGAATAATAGGTAGGTATAGAAATAAAACAACAGTAAAAAGACAGGCTATATACAGTAGCGAGGCTATAAAAGTAGCGAGGCTACATACAGGCACCGGTTAGTCAGGCTGATTGAGGTAGTATGTACATGTAGATATGGTTAAAGTGACAATGCATATATGATGAACAGAGAGTGGCAGTAGCGTAAAAGAGGGGTTGGCGGGTGGTGGGTGGGACACAATGCAGATAGACCGGTTAGCCAATGTGCAGGAGCAATGGTTGGTCGGCCCAATTGAGGTGGTATGTACATGAATGTATAGTTAATGTGACTATGCATATATGATAAACAGAGTAGCAGCAGCGTAAAAAGAGGGTTTGGAAGGGGGCACACAATGCGGGGGGGGCACACAAATCCCAGTGGGTCAGAAGTTTACATACACTCAATTAGTATTTGGTAGCATTGCCTTTAAATTGTTTAACTTCAAACGTTTCAAGTAGCCTTCCACAAGCTTCCCACAATAAGTTGGGTGAAATTTGGCCCATTCCTCCTGACAGAGCTGGTGTAACTGAGTCAGGTTTGTAAGCCTCCTTGCTCGCACATGCTTTTTCAGTTCTGCCCACAAATTTTCTATAGGATTGAGGTGAGTGCTTTGTGATGGCCGCTGCAATACCTTGACTTTGTTGTCCTTAAGCCATTTTGCCACAACTTTGGAATTATGCTTGGGGTCATTGTCCATTTGGAAGACCCATTTCCAACCAAGCTTTAACTTTCTGACTAATGTCTTGAGATGTTGCTTCAATATATCCACATAATTTTTATTCCTCATGATGCCATCTATTTTTTGAAGAGCCCCAGTCCCTCCTGCAGCAAATCACACCCCCACAACATGATGCTGCTACCCTCGTGCTTCACTGTTGGGATGGGTGTTCTTCGGCTTGCAAGCCTCCCCCTTTTTCCTCCAAACATTACACTGGTCATTATGGCCAAACAGTTCTATTTTTGTTTCATCAGACCAGAGGGAATTTCTCCAAAAAGTACGATATTTGTCCCAATGTGCAGTTGCAAAACATAGTCTGGCTTTTTATGGCGATTTTGGAGCAGTGGCTTCTTCCTTGCTGAGGGGCCTTTCAGGTTATGTCGATAAAGGGCTCGTTTTACTGTGGATATAGATACATTTGTACCTGTTTCCTCCAGCATCCTCACAAGGTCCTTTGCTGTTCTTCTGGGATTGAGGAAAGTACGTTCATCTCTAGGCGACAGAACGAGTCTCCTTCCTGAGCGGTATGACGGCTGCGTGGTCTCATGGTGTTTATACTTGCGTACTATTGTTTGTACAGATGAACGTGGTACCTTCAGGCATTTGGAAATTGCTCCCAAGGATGAACCAGACTTGTGGGGGTCTACAATTGTTTTTTTCCTGAGCTCTTTCTTCTTTCTTTTCTTTTGATTCATTCATGATGTCAAGCAAATAGGCACTGAGTTTGAAAGTAGGCCTTGAATTGCATCCCCAGGTACACCTCCAATTGATTAAAATGATGTCAATTGGCGTATCAGAAGCTTCTAAAGCTGTTTTAAGGCACAGTCAACTTAGTGTATGTAAACTTCTGACCCACTGGGATTGTGATACAGTGAATTATAAGTGAAATAATCTGTCTGAACAATTGTTGGACAAATGACTTGTGTCATGCACAAAGTAGATGTCCTAACGGACTCTCCAAAACTATAGTTTGTTAACAAGAAATGTGTGGAGTGGTTGACAAACAAGTTTTAATGACTCCAACCTAAGTGTATGTAAACTTCTGACTTCAAATGTAAGTCATTCTCACAAGGGGTACCAAACAAGGAGGAGATTGTGATTATTTTGTTATATTTTCTCAAGTCTTACAGTATAACCACCTTTAGTAGAATAGAATACCTAGGATAGGATAAAGTAATCCTTCTCACCCCCCCCCCCCTTAAAAGATTTAGATGCACTATTGTAAAGTGGCTGTTCCACTGGATGGCATAAGGTGAATGCACCAATTTGTAAGTCGCTCTGGATAAGAGCGTCTGCTAAATGACTTAAATGTAAATGTAAATGTATAGGGTGCTATTTTGGACACACACTAAGATCATTTTCTCCCTTTCCTTTCCTTTCTTTGGCTGGCCTCGCCATGTCCTCCGAAGGTGTCCACAAACGAAATCCAAGTCAATTTAGTAAATTAAGATGCAGGGAGGGAAGTGGTGGTGGGCCTGCTAACGTTACATCCTACCTCGGGGTGGACAGACATATTTCAGCTTTGTTCAAAGGGCAAATTAGGAGCCGCCGGTTTAATTTCAGCGGTGCCAGCGTCCTCTTCTGTCTCTTTCTTTCTCATTCTCTGTCTCAGGTATTGCATTTGGAATGATTGAAGTTTTAAAATCATTCTAATCATTCTTCTGTGGGACTGAGAAGACAGTGGTGTGCTGCTCATTAAGGAGCCCTGTTGTTAGAGGGGTGAACAGCTGAAGCGGTGGAATTGAATGAAGGCAGGAATGTGGGAAGTGGAAAAAGAGCAGATGAGAGATAAAGAAGTGTGATTGACAGATGCACTTGTCTGTCCTTGACACTTTACAAGGCTGGAGGACCTTTTCTAAGGGAACAACAAAGTTCCACACTCTTAAAGAGAGTCTCTGTGAGTTGCTTTCAACACAGACTAAATTACAGTGATTCAATTGCAAAAGTATTATGGTAATGAGAGTGTTTGATGTGTGGGAGAGGGACATTTCTCACCTATAGTTATCCTCTGAATTTTCAAGCGGATGGTGATGGCTTACTGAAAGAATCACTTGTTTCTTAGTCAAAGCATTACAGGCAGATTTGTCAGAATGACACTCCCCTCCTCCTCCATGTTCTGTATTAAATCAGCCAGGGAGAGAGAAGGGTGAGAGTAGTCATGAGTCTGTGTCTGGGATGTCTGTGTGCAGGTGCTTGTGTATGTCTCAGGATGCTTGGTTTTAGTGAGGAGTTTGAGAAGTGTATTATCATGTGTATCTGATCTCTTTGTTGCATACTGTTGCGTGTGTGCACGCACTTAATCATGACTGTGTTCATGTGTGTATCCATGCATAATTGTGTTTACTCCAGCCAGAGAGAAGGAAGTTCCCTGCTATAGAGATTACTTACAGCCGTAAATTGTCCCTACGATCCTAGGCCTCAGATCGGCCCTCCCTTTCTGAAAGTAACACTTCAGCATTCTGTCTAAACGACTGGAGGAAGGGGGGGTGGGGAGAGAGAAGGAGACGGAAAGGGAGAAAGAAAAAGAGCGAGAGAGAGCAAAGAGCAGAGGGAGAGTAAGATAAGTCATTCTAAATTATAGAACTATGCATCCCCCCACTCTCCCGAGGTGCCGATGGTCCAGGGTCAGGGAGTTAAGAGAGAGATGGAGGTTGAACATCACATAACTCTTGCAGGCGTTACTCTGTCATTCTTGACATGGATGGCACCTTATTTGTAGATTAAGTTTATAAATTGCCTGTGGGACAGTGGATGCGTATTGATAATTCAAATGGAACTGTTAACAGGCATTACCCAGGGATTGTGGTGAATAACTCGGCATCCAGGATTCCAAAAACCTGTTAAAATACCTGTTTTGCTATTACATATCTTTAAATGTTGATCATTTAGCAGACTCACTCATCCAGAGTGACTTACAGGAACAATTAGGGTTAAGTGCCTTGCTCAAGGGCACATAAACCGATTTTTCACCTATTCGGCTTTGAACCACTGACCTTTCGGTTACTGGCCCAACGCTCTAAACCTCTAGGTTTCCTGCCGCCCACACACTACAACCCCGACACACAGTTGTCTCTCTCTGTCTCTGGATGTTAGAGTGAGCGAATGGAGGGTGTGGTACTGGACTGTCAGTCACCATGCCCTTGTACTGCTCCTCACACTACCACAGAGAGGAGACAGGAGAGAAAGAGAGAGGATGTGTATGTGCTTGTGTGTGTGAGAGAGAGAGCGAGAGACTTAGAAAATGTGAAGTGTTTGTGTGTGTGTGTGTGTGCAGGGAATGCTTTGGATGACAACACAATACAGAAATACCCAAATTAACTAAAGCCCACTCTCTCTACCTCAGTGACCACTAGACAGAGGAAAAAGAGAGGGAGGGAGGAAGAGAGATTTTGCCAAGTTCCAAATCTGACAGCTTTTGAACTTGTTTTTCATTTCTTATTCATTAGATAAGTAAAAGCAAATCCAGTGATGGCACGCTGCTGCTGTAGCTTGATTTATGTCCACTTCTGGGGAAAGAAAGGGAGAATTTATGGCTTTCTCGTGTCACCTAATCTACGCCGCAAAGCCTATGCATTCTGTTGCAGTGGGTTTAGAAAGATGCTCTGGAAATACTCAACACCCTCTCCCTCTCTTTCTCTCTCTCTCACACACAGGCACACGTGCACATAAACACCTCTTTTTGCCCTTAACCTTTTTCCCACCAATTTCCCTTCTGTCTTATTCTCTGTCTGCTCTCCTTCTCCCTCCTTCTTCTCCCCCTCCCTGTCCTCCTCCCTCTCCTCCTACCTCTCCCTCTCATCCTCCCTCTCCTTCTTCTCCTCTCTCGCCTTCTCTCCCTCTCCTTCCTCACCTTCTCTTCCTCCCTCTCCTTATCCTCCCGATGCCTCTCCTCCTCCCTCTCCCTCTCTTTCTCCTCCTCACCCCCTCATCTCCCTGTCCTCCCTCTCTCTCTCCTCCTCCCTTCCTTCCCCATCTCCCCTTCCTTCCTTCTCCTCCTCCCTCTCCATCTCCTCCTTCTCCTCCTCCCTTCCTTCCTTTCCTCCTCCCTCTCCTTCCTTCTCCTCCTCCCTCTCCTCCTTCTCCTCGCCTCCTCCCCCTCCTCCTTCTCCTCGCCTCCTCCCCCTCATCCTACCTCTCCTCCTCTCTCTCCTCCTCCCCCTCTCCCTCTCCTCCTCCTCCCTTCCTTCCTTTCCTCCTCCCTCTCCTTCTTCTCCTCGCCTCCTCCCTGTCCTTCTTCTTCTCGCCTCCTCCCTCTCTTCCTTCTCGCCTCCTCCCTCTCCTCCCTCTTCTTCTCCTCCCTCTTCTTCTCCTCCCTCTTCTTCTCCTCCCTCTTCTCCTCCTCCCTCTTCTTCTTCTCCCTCTCCTCCTTCTCGCCTCCTCCCTCTCCACCACCTTCTGCCTTTCTTATATAGACCCTCTCTTTTTATAGTGTCTCCTATAATCACCATGTAAACGTCAGGCTGTTGATTGCCTGCATACTGTATGTCTAATTATATAGACCCTCTCTTTTTATAGTGTCTCCTATAATCACCATGTAAACGTCAGAGGCTGTTGATTGCCTGCATACTGTATGTCTAATTATATAGACCCTCTCTTTTTATAGTGTCTCCTATAATCACCATGTAAACATCAGAGGCTGTTGATTGCCTGCATACTGTATGTCTAATTATATAGACCCTCTCTTTTTATAGTGTCTCCTATAATCACCATGTAAACGTCAGAGGCTGTTGATTGCCTGCATACTGTATGTCTAATTATATAGACCCTCTCTTTTTATAGTGTCTCCTATAATCACCATGTAAACGTCAGAGGCTGTTGATTGCCTGCATACTGTATGTCTAATTATATAGACCCTCTCTTTTTATAGTGTCTCCTATAATCACCATGTAAACGTCAGAGGCTGTTGATTGCCTGCATACTGTATGTCTAATTATATAGACCCTCTCTTTTTATAGTGTCTCCTATAATCACCATGTAAACGTCAGAGGCTGTTGATTGCCTGCATACTGTATGTCTAATTATATAGACCCTCTCTTTTTATAGTGTCTCCTATAATCACCATGTAAACGTCAGAGGCTGTTGATTGCCTGCATACTGTATGTCTAATTATATAGACCCTCTTTTTATAGTGTCTCCTATAATCACCATGTAAACGTCAGAGGCTGTTGATTGCCTGCATACTGTATGTCTAATTATATAGACCCTCTCTTTTTATAGTGTCTCCTATAATCACCATGTAAACGTCAGAGGCTGTTGATTGCCTGCATACTGTATGTCTAATTATATAGACCCTCTATTTTTATAGTGTCTCCTATAATCACCATGTAAACGTCAGAGGCTGTTGATTGCCTGCATACTGTATGTCTAATTATATAGACCCTCTATTTTTATAGTGTCTCCTATAATCACCATGTAAACGTCAGAGGCTGTTGATTGCCTGCATACTGTATGTCTAATTATATAGACCCTCTCTTTTTATAGTGTCTCCTATAATCACCATGTAAACCAGAGGCTGTTGATTGCCTGCATACTGTATGTCTAATTATATAGCGATCAGTGTGTGTGTTCATGTGCGTGTGTTTCATCAGATCATGTATTACATATGAGATATCAACAGCTTGCATAAGAGCAATCCATGTATGTTGCAGAGTTATTCTCAACAAACAACACATCTGTACGTTCTATTATTATCTAACTGTAATATGATACTGGTTGCATTTCAAATGTCTTTGAAGGCTAAATGAACTGCTGTTGTCACAAACTCTGGTGCATTTTTTTGTCAGACAGACAAAATTAAAGGCAAATGTACTGTATATTTTTAAAAATGTATATTTTGTATGTATATTTATTTGGATGGTCCCCTGTAAATGGTCTCTATCTGGTTGCTTTAACTATCGACAAACTGTAACTTGAAAATAAAGAGAGAAGACATAAACAGGACAAGCGATAGATTGGTGTGAAACAGTTGAAAGAAAGGATGTGGGAAGAGGAGTGAAGACTAGTCTGTAGCCTGCTGAACACATAGCTGATGGAGACAAAGAGAAATCAGACACAGAAGACATGATTGCTTGAGATTTTCCCAAAGTCTTTTTTTCTGCCTAGCATTTGAAACTGCTTGTGCCTTGACACCCAGTATTATTTCATGTGAGTCCTTTTAAGATGAATGTATTCTAGAAAGAGGGAAGGACTGTCAAGGAAATTAATTGTGAAGGATTTTTTTATATTTTTATTTTACCTTTATTTAACTAGGCAAGTCAGTTAAGAACAAATTCTTATTTTCAATGATGGCCTAGGAACAGTGGGTTAACTGCCTGTTCAGGGGCAGAACGGCAGATTTGTACCTTGTCAGCTCGGGGGTTTGAACTTGCAAACTTCCGGTTACTAGTTCAACTCGCCAACCACCAGGCTACCCTGCCGCCAGGCTACCCTGCCGCCAGGCTACCCTGCCGCCAGGCTACCCTGCCGCCAGGCTGTGAACTCTAAATAATTTAAACATACAATGCAGATGTTTTTATCTCAATACCAAATAATTTATTGACAACAATTAAGTAACTTACTGTGATTGTTTTCAATTAAAATAGTCAAAAAGAAACTAAATAGCTTCTTAGCAAAGATAATAATTTAGCTAGGACTGTCTGGGGAAAACTGTAAACTAGCTGTTATTGGCAGAGAGGTTTTGAAACTCTTTCTTATTGGTCTGTTAACAAATTTACCACCTGGTGATGTCAACAGGCAGGTCAAAACTCCATCCCACCATAACAGCCTGGAATTTTAGGTGGTCTTTCCAAACAGCTCTTTCACTGAAAGGGCATTATCATCATTTGCACAATTTCACAGTATTATTCCAACCTGTGGAAATATATATAAAACACAGGAAAATAAGGTTTTGACAGGACTGGGCCTTTAAGAAGAAGAAAATGACCATGGGTCTTTTTTTTTAATTGATCAGGTGGAAAAACGAATGCTAAAAATCTTAATTATAAAGTGTGTGTGTGTGTGTGTGTGTGTGTGTGTGTGTGTGTGTGTGTGTGTGTGTGTGTGTACCCTGAACAGCACGGCTTCTTATCAGCGATGCAGCGTCTGACCATATCACAGTTAGAGTAGCCGACTGGCTGCAGGAGTCGCCAAGAGAAGCACAGATTGTGCCAATTCATAATTCATCTTGATGGTTTTTTATTTAGCATTTGTTTTGCTTCCTCCCATGTGACTGACTTGCTACTCTATACATGGCCAAACAACTAGGTCTTGAAGAATTGTTCTCTCCTCTCCCATATGTATGAGATGTGAAAGAAAAGGACTTGTCCTGTCTTACTATAGTGAGGAGGGGTGTGAGAGGAGGGGAGAATTGTTAACACTTTACTTTACAATCCTGGCACAGATAGTAGTTAAAAAACAACAGTAACAATTGATACTTTCTGTCTGTTTTTATTTATTTCTTAGTCAATTCAATTGGTAAATTGCCACCACAGTGTGTGTGGTATCTGTGAGGTTTGGAATTAAACAGTGCAAAAATGCACGTTTGTTTTGATGGCCAATACAATGGTATGTTGTGTTAAAGCATCAAATGGTAGTTATTAGTAATAGTAATGTCATAACATTATGCAATTTCTAAGTAAACACCAGTTAAATTGAAGACTGTAACAAAAGACTACTGCTAATATCTGAGGAAGGAATATGAACGTAAAGCAAGTCTCATTCTCACTAAGAATTTCAAGCAGTGCTCTCTCATTTTGTTTAGGAAATTACCTCTCCTCCAGTGCTAGACTTTCTCCTCAATGTGATTCACTTTTATCTTATTGCTATGATTAAAACACAGTTGTCTGTGTGTCAGTGGAGGCTCCTCAGAAAAGGAAAGGGAGGACCATCCTACTCAGTGAATTAAAAAAAATAAAAAGTTAAATATTTAAAAAGTTAACATTTTTAGATAAAACTATACTAAATACCTGATTAAAAAACACTGTTTTGCAATGAATTCTGATCATAGATGCTGATCGTGAAACAGCAGAGGGAGCACGCCCCTATCCACATCGACGGGACCGCAGTGGATAACGTGTTCATCGGCGTAAACATCACTGACAATCTGAAATGATCCAACCATACAGACAGTGTGGTGAAGACGGCGCAACAGCAACTCTTCAACCTCAGGAGGCTGAAGACATTTGGCTTGGCCCCTAAGACCCTCACAAACTTTTACAGATGCACAATTGAGAGCTTCCTGTCGGGCTGTATCACCGCCTGGTACAGCAACTGCACCGCCTGCAACCGCAGGGCTCTCCAAAGGTTGGTGCGGTCTGCCCAACACATCACCGGGAGCACACTGCCTGCCCTGTAGGACACCTACAGCACCCGATGTCACAGGAAGGCCAAAAAGATCAACAAGTACATCAACCACCTGAGCCACAGCCTGTTCAACAGTCAATCTGACTGTTAAATAGCCATCACTAACAGGCTACCCCCCGGTTACTCAACCCTACACCTTAGAGACTGCGGCCCTATGTACATAGACATGGAATCACTGGCCACTTCAATAATGGAACACTAGTCACTTTAGTAATGTTTACATACTGCTTTACTCATATGTATTTACTATTCTATTCTACCTTATTGTGGTCAATGCCACTCTGACATTGCTCGTCCTAATATTTATATATTTCTTAATTCCATTCTTTTACTTTTAGATTTGTGTATTGATGTGAATTGTTACATACTACTGCACTGTTGGAGCTAGGAACACAAGCATTTGGTTACACCTGAAATAACATCTGCCAAATATGTGTGTGTATGTGACCAATAACATTTTATTTTATTTTAATGTCTACTGTAGCTTCAACAGCCCCCTCTAGGCTAGCACCATGGTGTAGCCAGAGGACAGCTATTTTGTTCCAGAGTCCTCCTCTGGAACATTGACTTCAATACAAAACCTAGGAGGCTCATGGTTCTCACCGCCTTCCAAAGACTTACAAAGTTATTATGATGACTTCCGGAGGATGTCCTCCAACCTATCAGAGCTCTTGTATTGTGAACTAACATCTTGTCCATCCAATCAAAGTGTCAGTGAATGAATCTATTACTGAAAGCACAAGCTACAGCTAGCTTACACTGTAGTGCATAAAGTATGCTGAGTAGTTGACTCAAAGAGCGAGAAAGACAATAGTTGAAATATTTTGAACAAATTATTTTCTTCAAAACATTAAGGACAAGCAGCTGAGAGAGCTAGCTGTATTTCTTTTTTTTCTTAGTTTACCTTTCACTTACTTTAAGCTAATGCAGCTAATTTAGCCTACTCAACAGCCTGACTAAATCAGAGAGGAATGCTTTTTATGTTAGCTGACTAAGGCTATCCAACACGGCAACTTTTCCAAGTCAAGGTAAGCTTTCGGTTTTATTAATTTATTGCCATCGGGGCCCTCCAGTGAGACTGCTAAACTGCTTTCTGTACACTGTACTGTGTGATTGTACACATGGATTGCATTATGGGTACTAATGTCTGAGTTCTAGTTTGTTGACTAACTTTTAATATGGTCACAGGGATGTAGGTTGTGTACTGGTTTGGCTTAGATAGATTTTTGCACCTGGTCATAGACGGCAAAAGGGAAAAAGTGAGAGGAGAGCGCAAATATACGAGAAGCAAAGTAATGATGCAGTATGTGCCTGTGTGTGTGCGGTGATCACGGATGTATTCATTCCACCGATTCTGTTGCAAAACATTTCTTAAACGGAAGCAAATGGAACAAGGAGGGACCACTCTGAATTTATCCAATAGAAACTTTTGTTTTAGACTAATGTTTACACCCGAGATCAGCTAGATGCAGGTAAGAGTGTACAAGGCGGTATTGAATGTGTCTGTCACCTTGATTACTCCTATTTGTCTTTCAACCTGTGTGCCTATGTTATAAACTTTCATTTCTTGGTTAGGTTGTAGCAAAATCCGAGTATCATGTCGCCTTAACCTATCGATGTTACATTGAACGTGTGTGTGTTTCTGTGAGAGGAGAGGGAGACTGGGGAGAGCTGGAACGATGTGCCACATAGGGGAAAGAGGGAGATAAGTGTCTGTGTGTGTGTGCGTGCGCAACACCAGCAGACTGATTGTATCTCATGTGTTCTGCAAGGCCAAACTAACAGAGCTGCTGCAGCACTGGAGCAACAATGAGCTGAGCTCTGTGTGTGTAGCAGGGGGAGGAGCATGTTCCCGGGCAAGGTGTGTGTGTGTGTGTGTGTGTGTGTGTGTGTGTGTGTGTGTGTGTGTGTGTGTGTGTGATGACTGAAGCATAGAATTCTCATCTCACAAGAAAACAGTAAGATGTCTGTTTCTCACTAAGACGCCGTGGGTGAATGTGCAAATGTGTATGAGTGCCTGAGTGTATGTTTGTACATGCGTGTGACTGTGGGTGCGTTTAATGGTGCTCCTTTGTGTGAATTTGAGGTGGAGATAGTATTTTCTGTCTCAGGGAAGTGTATAATGAGGAGGTAGAGAGTTGTAGGCTGTTGTGCGTGATGCATAATGTTGCTCAATGCTACCATCTAGCTGTGACTTCTGTTAGTTCTCTGTCACTCCTAGCCCTTTTCTCTCTTTGCTCTCTCTCTCTCTCGCTGTCTTTCAGTCTCTCCACCACCCTTTCCCAATAGCCCTCTCTCCACACCTCCCTCTCTCTTTCACTCTCTATCTCTCTCAATATCAGCAGCCAGAGTGATATAAATAATACATCAAAACACATTAAAAACATTTACTGGTGATGAATGAGGAGGGAGAATGGGGGACTGGGCCTTAAAAGAAGGAGTGTTATAGTGCATTGGGAGATTTAGCAGACCTGGACCTTTTACACTGAGGAAGAGATGGTAAAAAGACAGTAATATACCAAAGTGTTCCCCTAATATTGTCAGCCTCTAGTAGTTTACTGGTCGTTTACTTTAGAGCAAAACATGGCTTTATTGAGCTCCAACTCATCCAGAGTGCTGCCTAGTCCACTAACCACTGATTTCATTCATTAAGGTGTAGCACTCAGCAGTGTTTTGGTTAGTCTGTACATTGTAAATGCAACAAAGTGGAAGAATTGCAGAACCATGAAGCATACATCCTTTCATACACTACCTGATAACACACACACACACACACACACACACACACACACACACACACACACACACACACACACACACACACTTCTTTCCCCTATGTGGCACATCGTTCAAGCTCTCCCCAGTCTCCCTCTCCTTCTTGCTCTCACCCCCCCTTCTCTGCTTCCCTCTCACTCCCTCTCTCCCCTCTCTCTGTTACTCCCCCCTTCCCTCCCCCTCTCTCTCCCCTTCCCCCCTGGCAGTGTGGCGATTGGCATTATTAAAAATTGATTGGCAGCGAGCATTTTGTGGCTTGCATGTATTACTGAGCCGGAGAGCAGTGGGAAAGCAGCCAGAATTGACAGACAGGCAGTGGAGGAATGGAAGGATGACTGTAAAGGAGAATGGAAATGAGGGGTGAAAAGTAAGAGTGTAAAGGAGGAATGAAATTAGAAGTGCAAAGGAGGAGTGTAAAGAAGGAATAAAATAATGGGTGTAAACTAGGAATGAAATGAGGAATGTAAAGGAGGAGTGTAGGGGGAATGGAAAGAGGAATGGAAAAGGGTGACAAGGCCTTATATGAGAACTGGGTGTCTAGATTAGATGGACAGAGAGACGAGCAGACAGGTAGAAAGTTAGACCGAGTCAGAATTATTCAAATGTACAGGTCTCTGTAATGAGGCCCGGGTGAACTGCAATGTATTTGAACAGAGCTTGCACACATCCTTTCTCTTTCCATCCTTCATCCCTCTCTCTAAATTACTGAACCTGTACTATCAAATCTCAAAGGTTGTCCTTCTATCCCAACCTACACAATTACATCTCAAAACATATTTAAGTACTGTTACTTATTTGCCAACGCTGTCAATGACATTTAGGAAATGGTGTGCAGCTTTATCTTCGTTAGGTAAGCAATCCTAACATCTACCTCTCTCTTCTCTGTCTTCTCTTCCTTACTTTCTTTCTTTCTCTTTCCCTCCTACCCTCTCTATTCTCAATCTCTCTCTCTCTCCCTCTCCAGATGAACAGGCCTATCCAGGTGAAGCCTGCGGACAGCGAGAGTCGAGGAGGTAGTGCTCCACTTCTTTAAACATAGCTGCCGACCGTCCCACATCAGTGGCACCATTACCCCTCTGGCCTAGACAAGCACACACGCAAATCAGAGGAGGCTGGTGGGAGGAGCTATAGGAGGATGGACTCATTGTAATGGCTGGAATGCAATAAAAGGAACAGTATCAAACACATTAAACATATGTAAACCACATGCTTGACTCTATTCCGTTTCAGACATTACAATGAGCCTGTCCTCCTCCTATAGCTCCTCTCCTCTTTAGATGTTTGTCTTATTCTTTTTTTTTCAATGCATAACATATTTAGTTGTGAATTAATCATACACAAGTTTGAGAGTTTTGAATAGCATCAGCTAGAGAGAGTGAAGGGGTCAGTCAACTATGGCCTTTTAAAAGTCAATCATTATCTCAGTAACTTTCATTTTCTTCAAAGGACTCACACACAAACACATACGGTACACACACACATGGGCCACTGATTAACCAGTTCAACATAACAGTCTTCCAGGGCAGCGAGAATTTTTGTTTTTGTTTCACACTGTAACATATTTCTGCCTGCAACATAACATGAATAAACATTGTTGTATGTGAGAGAGAGAAAAATAGAGAATGGCGGAGGAGAGTGGGAGAAGAAGAGAGAAAAATAGAGAGTGTGAGGGAACCATTTTTAGAAAGAGATAAAGAGGTAGAGCAAATGAGGAGAGCGAGGGAGAAAGAGAGAGAGTTACTGAGGGATTGCATGACTTCCTCTCTGTTTATTCTGGTCCTCTAACTGTGATTGATGGAGCTGGGGAGACGAGAGAGAAACAATCAGTGGATGAGCTGGAGAAGGATTCTTACTTCTCTTCCTTTACCTCTCTCCATCCCTCCTGTTTCCCACCTCTCCCCCTCGCTCTTCCTCTCCCTCTCCACCTCCCTTGCCTCTACCTCTACACACCCCCCTGTTTCTCTTAGTGCCTCATTCTCAAATCCAGTCCTTGCTCCCACTGCTAGTTTTCATTCTTCCCCACTAACCAGGAACTGATTCAGACCTGGGAACATAGGCCTCTCAGTTTAGGCCAATGTAGTGAATGAAGCCCTTATTTAAATGGTGGTGTTACATTAGTGATCGGTTTCCTGAGCACAGATTAAGTCGAGTCCTGGACTAATACATTCTTTAAATGGAGATTCTCCATTGAGAGTTGTTTTTAATCCAGGAGTTGGGTTCATCTGTGTCAGGGAAACTGGCCCTAAGTGAAACTCTCATCATACATTGGTTCCTATTAATTTAATTTCCAGCTGAATATTTCTGTTTATTGGATATTTCAAACTTTTTTAACAAATCAAAAACTGAAAAATTGGGCGTGCAAAATTATTCAGCCCCCTTAAGTTAATACTTTGTAGCGCCACCTTTTGCTGCGATTACAGCTGTAAGTCGCTTGGGGTATGTCTCTATCAGTTTTGCACATCAAGAGACTGAATTTTTTTCCCATTCCTCCTTGCATAACAGCTCGAGCTCAGTGAGGTTGGATGGAGAGCAATTGTGAACAGCAGTTTTCAGTTCTTTCCACAGATTCTCGATTGGATTCAGGTCTGGACTTTGACTTGGCCATTCTAACCTGGATATGTTTATTTTTGAACCATTCCATTGTAGATTTTGCTTTATGTTTTGGATCATTGTCTTGTTGGAAGACAAATGTCCGTCCCAGTCTTAGGTCTTTTGCAGACTCCATCAGGTTTTCTTCCAGAATGGTCCTGTATTTGGCTCCATCCATCTTCCCATCAATTTTAAACAGCTTCACTGTCCCTGCTGAATAAAAGCAGGCCCAAACCATGATGCTGCCACCACCATGTTTGACAGTGGGGGTGGTGTGTTCAGGGTGATGAGCTGTGTTGCTTTTACGCCAAACATAACGTTTTGCATTGTTGCCAAAAAGTTCAATTTTGGTTTCATCTGACCAGAGCACCTTCTTCCACATGTTTGGTGTGTCTCCCAGGTGGCTTGTGGCAAACTTTAAACAACACTTTTTATGGATATCTTTAAGAAATGGCTTTCTTCTTGCCACTCTTCCATAAAGGCCAGATTTGTGCAATATACGACTGATTGTTGTCCTATGGACAGAGTCTCCCACCTCAGCTGTAGATCTCTGCAGTTCATCCAGAGTGATCATGGGCCTCTTGGCTGCATCTCTGATCAGTCTTCTCCTTGTATGAGCTGAAAGTTTAGAGGGACGGCCAGGTCTTGGTAGATTTGCAGTGGTCTGATACTCCTTCCATTTCAATATTATCGCTTGCACAGTGCTCCTTGGGATGTTTAAAGCTTGGGAAATCTTTTTGTATCCAAATCCGGCTTTAAACTTCTTCACAACAGTATCTCGGACCTGCCTGGTGTGTTCCTTGTTCTTCATGATGCTCTCTGCGCTTTTAACGGACCTCTGAGACTATCACAGTGCAGGTGCATTTATACGGAGACTTGATTACACACAGGTGGATTGTATTTATCATCATTAGTCATTTAGGTCAACATTGGATCATTCAGAGATCCTCACTGAACTTCTGGAGAGAGTTTGCTGCACTGAAAGTAAAGGGGCTGAATAATTTTGCACGCCCAATTTTTCAGTTTTTGATTTGTTAAAAAAGTTTGAAATATCCAATAAATGTCGTTCCACTTCATGATTGTGTCCCACTTGTTGTTGATTCTTCACAAAAAAATAGTCATAGGCATATGCACCTGTGATTTGAAACAATCTTCAGCTATTTCTTTTAAAGAAGCTAATGATTCTCTGTGACTAAGTCATGCTCTCTGGTGTAGGATTTATAATGATTTTATTTAGACAGGAGTAATATCATATAATTTTGGCAAAACAAAATTTTACTTAAGGGGAAGGGAAGCCAGCATCCGAACAGTGCACTGTGCACCCGCCAACATTCCTTCCCAATTTGCAAGTGCAGATATCTGTATACACAGTGGCGGAACTAGGGTTTTCTACATGGGGTGGCCAGGGGGTGGCCATGGCTACTTCAGGGGTCCATAGACCATGACAGAACATCTTGTAACGGTTTTGACTTGAGGTTATTATTTATAGGGGTGCCAGGTAGGTTGTGCCTACCAGAGAAAACATTAGTTTCTCCTTTTAGTTTGGGTGGGAATGAGTCCCATCTGGTCCGTCAAGTCTACACCAATACAAAGGACGTATGTAAAAGTCAGGATGGAAATAAACTTTTCATAAACCCTTAAAACATTGAAAAGAACTTCAAAAACAATTATATTCTGTTGCGTGGGTTGTATTAGCAACAACAATGATTACACACATATATAATAATATCACAATGAGTTCTGGTTCCTCCAGAAATGTCCTGTACCTCGGGCCTAAAAAGAGTCCTGCCCGGTAAAGGAGTTCAGTGAACTCAAGTGACTTTTGTCACGCGATGTTTGTCCGTTCGTTCCGTGTAGCGTAAACCCAGTATTAAACATACAATCAATATAACAATTACTTTACCACAGAACCTTAAAGCGGATCAACTCTTAATTAAGTCCTCAACTACCACTAACTACACAAATCACAGTATACATCACATCCAAACAAATGAAATACCGTATACAAAAAGGTGGTAGTCAGTCGGTCAGTCAGACAATCCAATCCGCCAATAGATCTCCCGCGGAGAAAGGCCACGAAGAACGGAGAGGTGTAGTCCAGGGACGCAAAGAGTGGATCCGATCCTGGGTAAACTCTCTTAGGCTACAAAACACACGTTTAACGGCAACAAAACAAACGGAATAGAGATGCTTCGGAACTGAGGGTTGAACACATCCTCATGCACGTCTCCATCACAACCCCACTTTCGTGCAGCTGATGCTGGCTATTTAATTGGGAATTAAAGGGAAAGCGCCCTATTGGAAGGAGCTGCACTGAGACGGTTCAGAAAAATTCAGGGCCGTCACAATCTGTGTGTAACCCTATCCTGGCATCTAAGGAGGATGAATAAATCCTATGATTGCTGATTAGAGGTAGAAGTGATAATTCACTTAACCCGGAGTTCTTCAGTGTGGCAGATAGTGTGGTCCAAAAGGGTTACTTCACTAGAATTCTTTAACATACTATGAATAGTCAGTGTCTCTACCTCAGAGCTGCAGCTCAATTTCTCTCTCTCTCACACACACACACACACACACACACACACACACACACACGCACACACACACACACACACACATACACACACACACACACACACACTGGAGAGGCGTGGGTCACTCTGTTTTCATGAATATATAATCTGGGTCTATAAGTGTTGAACATCCCAAAAAAATTCAGAGAATAAAGCTCATGCTCCAAGGAGATTTAAAAAAAAAAAAATATTTATTTTACCTTTATTTAACCAGGAAAGTCAGTTAAGAACACATTCTTATTTTCAATGACGGCCTGGGAAAAGTGGGTTAACTGCCTGTTCAGGGGCAGAACGACAGATTTGTTCCTTGTCAGCTCGGGGGTTTGAACTCGCAACCTTCCGGTTACTAGTCCAACGCTCTGACCACTAGGCTGACCACTAGGCTACACTACCATTACAAAATATTTTTTTTACAAAAAAACACACTGCAATTTGACATACCAGGTATCAAGTAGAATTGGACTTGAACATTTTTAATAATTTTGGTGCCCATCAATATTACAAACTTACAGTATCATATTTATGCTCATATATATTATGTTAACTAACAGCAAATACATTTTTTGGAATTGGCCTAATCAAGACCAAATTAAATCTGTGTGACATGATACCCTTTGGATTTATCATTTTACAATGTCAGTGTACTAGCTAGTACACAGTGCAGATTTTACTCATGACCAGAGGGACCGCCTAAGTGCCAAATTATCCTAGGTAGATTTAAAACAGTATAATTCTGCCGTTCTGGTGAGGACTGGCTAAATGTTTCACAAACTCATCCATGTTGAGGGAGCGTGCCCTCCTTGACTTAACACTGAGGATTCTGAGGTGACTTAACCTGTCATCAACCATTGTTGTCCTAAGGTGGGTTTTAATCCATTTTAAATAGCTCATGGAATACCTCCTTTATAAGGTTCTAGAAACACAACAAAGTCAAGGAGAGTAGACGGTCTGTCCCTTCCACTTTTCTCTCTCCTATCAAGATCCGCTTGGTTTGATGAACCTCATGTTTGAGGTCCTCTAAATCTCACTCAAATGTCTGAGCAAAGGCAAAAAGAGGCTCCTCATTCAAGAATGTTGTAGTCTTTTGGGTTGAGAGACTGGACCCCTTGCATTATCTCGCAATTCCTATTTGAAAAATGCCTCGTTGCAGCCCAGCTGTGAGACTCAAGCACCTGATAAAAGATAGCTCTTTGGAAGCTCTCACCAACACTCCGGTCACTATATTATGTCCTACAGTGCTCATTATCAATGAGTCGTGAAATCTTAAGCTTGTTTTAGGCTGTCTTTTACACACTGTTTGTACACTTGTTTTTCAGTGCTCTGCAATCTCTTCAGCCTCTTTCAATAGTTCTCCAAAGTAACCCTCACTTCTGTAGTCCTGTGATGTGTCTGTAAGGGCACCTACAGCCCTTGCTAGGTTAAGAGAGCTTGATTGGAGCATGTCAGAAAGACATTTGGCATCACTGAGCACTTTACCAAAGGTAACCAAAAGCCCTTTGAAATGTAAATCTATCAGAGAAAGAAGGCCCCTTGCCTCCACTGATCCATCACCACTATTTTCAAGTGTGATATCCTGTAGCGCTCTCAGAACTGCTGGAAGCCTCTACCTCAGATTACAGCATGCCATGTATCTGCATGCCCATCTTATATCCGTAAGTCTCTGTAGTTCCCTGGGCTGCTGCTGTGGATACAGCTCTTTCTGAACTGCAAGCCACTTGAGATGAACGTACAAAGTTATACAGCTTCTGCAGGAGAGCAAAAAAGTTAACTGCCTCAGGCACTGATTGTACAGCATCGACAAGAACCAAATTCAAACAATGTGCATTACAGTGCACATAAAATGCAAATGTTGCACTGTTTTAAATCCGTGCAGACACTATAGAATGCTTTCCGTTCATGCCCCGCAATATTATTTCTGTAGTCCAGACCATGTTTTTCAAGGCAATCAATTATTGTGTTTGTGAGACCTGCTGCATCTAAGCTTTCAGCTGACTGAAAGTGTAAAAGGCTTCCGTGGATGGCCCATTGTAATAGTACCTCACATCTAAAGACGTGTTATTTTTATTTATTTTTTATACACATTTCGCTTATCATGGATAGATTTTGGCGAGAGTGGGCCCTCTCGCTTCGCCTCTTCCTCTCTGCTGGAACAATCTCACCGGAGAAAGCATCCGAGCGAGCAAAACAGAACCCCTCTGTCTTGCTAAATGTAACCCATGTATCTGATGCCGTCTGGACAGATATAGTTTGACATGCCATACTATTTTTGTCCAGACAGAATCAGATACATGGTATACATATACACATACTGTTTTTGTCCAGACAGAATCAGATACATGGTATACATATACACATACTGTTTTTGTCCAGACAGAATCAGATACATGGTATACATATACACATACTGTTTTTGTCCAGACAGAATCAGATACATGGTATACATATACACATACTGTTTTTGTCCAGACAGAATCAGATACATGGTATACATATACACATACTGTTTTTGTCCAGACAGAATCAGATACATGGTATACATATACACATACTGTTTTTGTCCAGACAGAATCAGATACATGGTATACATATACACATACTGTTTTGTTCACTCAGAGGCTTTATCTGAAATTGAAACGCATGTCTGTTTAGCAGGTCTCGGTCAAATAAATGATCAATATTTTATTTTGATGGGCAAGGACGTACGTTAGCCCATAACGTCGACCCTGTAGCCACAGTAATAAAATCTGATTTTTATAACCCTAACCTTATCCACAATGTTAAACCCATATGCCTAACCCTAACCTTAAATTAAGACCCAAAAGCTGATTTTTACAACACATACAATTTTGACTTAACAGCTAGCCCATCTAGCAAAAATAGCTTAGTTCTTCCGCCAGTGCAAGATTCATGAGAATAAATGTAAACCTGCTCAATATAATGCGTTGTTATCCCTACTGACTCTGATCGGACGGACTCACTAAACATAAAGAGTGCGTTTATGAATCATGTCTGAGCCTTGGTGTGTGCCCCTGGCTGTCCGTACATGAAAATACAAGACAATTGTGCCATCTGGTTCATGTAATATAAGGAATATGATGTATTGCATTTACTTTTAACTTTTTCTTAAGCATGACAATCGAGAACTTTTCCCACCACTGTTCTTAAATACATTTACATTTAAGTCATTTAGCAGACGCTCTTATCCAGAGCGACTTACAAATTGGTGCATTCACCTTATGACATCCAGTAGAATAGTCACTTTACAATAGTGCATCTAAATCATAAAGGGGGGAGAAGGATTACTTATCCTATCCTAGGTATTCCTTAAAGAGGTGGGGTTTCAGGTGTGAAGGTGGTGATTGACTCCGCTGTCCTGGCGTCGTGAGGGAGTTTGTTCCACCATTGGGGGGCCAGAGCAGCGAACAGTTTTGACTGGGCTGAGCGGGAACTGTACTTCCTCAGTGGTAGGGAGGCGAGCAGGCCAGAGGTGGATGAACGCAGTGCCCTTGTTTGGGTGTAGGGCCTGATCAGAGCCTGGAGGTACTGAGGTGCCGTTCCCCTCACAGCTCCGTAGGCAAGCACCATGGTCTTGTAGCAGATGCGAGCTTCAACTGGAAGCCAGTGGAGAGAGCGGAGGAGCGGGGTGAATTTAACATTTAAAACCAGATACTTTTACTCTGGTATTAATAGTATGATAATGGAGTACTCTTCCCTCCACTCTCTCTGTGTGTGTGTGTGTGTGTGTGTGTGTGTGTGTGTGTGTGTGTGTGTGTGTGTGTGTGTGTGTGTGTGTGTGTGTGTGTGTGTGTGTGTGTGTGTGTGTGTGTGTGTGTGTGTGTGTGTGTGTGTGTGTGTGTGTGTGTGTGTGTGTGTGTGTGTGTGTGTGTGTGTGTGTGTGTGTGTGTGCGTGTCCTCCACCCCTGATCTCCGGGCCACACTTGTTAACATTCCCCCCTGTGCAAGGCCAGAGCCGAGATTAGTCTTGTTGACTCGGCAAGGACAGCCTGTCAGGGAGAGCAGCCCCTTTACACACACTCACTCACACACACACACACAAATCCATGCACACTTGAACACATTCACAGACCCAGTCAAACAAACCTCACACAGGCACTCGCACACACACATACCTGTTCATGACCAGTTCCTCTTTGTTTCAGAAGACAGAAAACTCTTTGTGGGCATGCTCAACAAGCAGCAGTCTGAAGACGATGTGCGATGTCTCTTCGAGTCCTTCGGCAGCATTGAAGAGTGCACCATCCTTAGAGGTCCTGATGGAAACAGTAAAGGTCAGTATCTGTGGTTCCAGCTTCTCATCATTTTGTTATGTTCATCCTCACACCATATCATCAAAGACATGTATTTATTTATCTATTTATTTGAGTTTGAACAATTGACACCTTGAATTAGAATCCTTGAATCCTTTCTGGCATTTATCTTTAGATGTGCAAAAGCTTATGTCTGGCTAACAGTGATCCTAAAAGCTTTACCATCCTCTTCATCAGGCTCGAGGTGAAGTTTCCCCTAGGTACAGATCTAGGATCAGCTTCCCCTCCCCCAATCCTAACATGAACCATTTGTGGAAAAAATGCCAAACTGACCCAAGATCGGCGTCTAGGGGTAACTTCACCGTACACCCTTCATCAGTGCGCTTTATTGGCAGGCTTCAGTAGTAAACCTCATTAGCTTCTTCAGTGCCACTTCATTGCTTCACTTCATTATCAGTGGGCTGACACTAATCAATAGGCTCCATCACAACTAAGCCCAATAATTACTGTATGCTTGATCATTCACAGTCATCAGTAAGCCTCATCAGTGAGCTCCTTCAGTGAGTTGAATGGGAACGATGGCATGGGGGATGCCGAATATTTGCTGTGAGCTTGATCATCTAGACTCATCACTAGGTTTAATCGATAGTAACGCTTCAGTGGTAGTAAGGGTTACACTGTAAGTGTAAGCATCATCATTAGGCTTCATCAGTTAACCTCTAATGAAAGTGGGTTTGAATGATGTGGGTATTAAACGTCTATTCCACGTTGGTTAAAAATGTAATTTCATTGAAATTACTTGGAAACAACATTGATTCAACCAGTGTGTGCCCCGTAGGTAGTGACTGACTGTCTGACTGACTGTCTTTTCTGTCTCTTTCTCACTATCTGCTCCTCTCTTTTTCTCTGTTCCTCTCTCTGTTCCTCTCTCTGTTCCTCTCTCTGTTCCTCTCTCTCTCTGTTCCTCTCTCTGTTCCTCTCTCTGTTCCTCTCTCTGTTCCTCTCTCTGTTCCTCTCTCTGTTCCTCTCTCTCTCTGTTCCTCTCTCTCTGTTCCTCTCTCTCTGTTCCTCTCTCTCTCTCTGTTCCTCTGTTCCTCTCTCTCTCTCTCTTTCCTCTCTCTCTCTCTCTGTTCTCTTCCTCTCTGTTCCTCCTCTCTGTTCCTCTCTCTCCTCTCTGTTCTCTCTCTCTCTCTCTCTCTCTCTCTCTCTCTCTCTCTCTCTCTCTCTCTCTGTTTCTCTCTCTCTCTCTCTCTGTTCCTCTCTCTCTCTCTCTCTCTGTTCCTCTCTCTCTGTTCCTCTCTCTCTCTCTCTCTCTCTGTTCCTCTCTCTCTGTTCCTCTCTCTCTCTCTCTCTGTTTCTCTCTCTCTCTCTGTTTCTCTCTCTCTCTCTCTCTGTTCCTCTCTCTCTCTGTTCCTCTCTCTCTCTCTCTCTCTCTTCCTCTCTCTGTCCCTCTCTGTCCTCTCTGTTCCTCTCTGTTCCTTTCTCTCTCTCTCTCTCTCTGTTCCTCTCTCTCTCTCTCTGTTCCTCTCTCTCTCTCTGTTCCTCTCTCTCTCTCTCTCTCTCTCTCTCTCTCTCTCTCTCTCTCTCTCTCTCTCTCTCTCTCTCTCTCTCTCTCTCTCTCTCTCTCTCTCTCTGTTCCTCTCTCTCTCTGTTCTCTCTCTCTCTGTTCCTCTCTCTCTCTGTTCCTCTCTCTCTGTTCCTCTCTCTCTCTCTGTTCCTCTCTCTCTCTCTGTTCCTCTCTCTCTGTTCCTCTCTCTCTGTTCCTCTCTCTCTCTCTGTTCCTCTCTCTGTTCCTCTCTCTCTCTCTCTGTTCCTCTCTCTCTCTCTCTCTCTCTCTCTCTCTCTCTCTCTCTCTCTCTCTCTCTCTCTCTCAGGTTGTGCGTTTGTAAAGTACTCCTCTCACGCTGAAGCTCAGGCAGCTATCAGTGCACTACACGGCAGCCAGACAATGCCTGTGAGTTCAGTATTCAATATGGTGAGTGTATCAGCTAGTGTGTGTCCTTTGTATTGTGTGTGTATGTGTTAACATATGTACTCCTTTGCTCTCTCTGTGTGTGTGTGTGTGTGTGTGTGTGTGTGTGTGTGTGTGTGTGTGTGTGTGTGTGTGTGTGTGTGTGTGTGTGTGTGTGTGTGTGTGTGTGTGTGTGTGTGTGTGTGTGTGTGTGTGTGTGTGTGTGTGTGTGTGTGTGTGTGTGTGTGCACGCACGCATGCATGCTTACCTGCGTGTGTGTGGCAGGGTGCATCCTCAAGTCTGGTGGTGAAGTTTGCCGACACAGATAAGGAGCGCACCATCCGGCGCATGCAGCAGATGGCTGGTCAGATGGGTATTTTCAACCCCATGGCCCTGCAGTTTGGGGCCTACGGGGCCTATGCACAGGTAGGACACACCAGTGGAGAATGACTTCCTCCTCTTATTGAAGCCATGGATATTCAAGGCCGACCACGGTACTGCAGGCATAGTTAGCAGAAAACAGGATCCCCCATTATAGTGAATGGGAAAAATGGAAATCTTCGTGGTCAATTTTAGTGTAAATGAAAAAATGTTTAGAAGACAATCATGGCACCAATAATTGCATCTAACACAATAGATGTATGTCCTTGAACTAAGCATTTTTTTATTGCATACAGAAGAAGTTATAAGGATAATTTTGTTGCTAATGGCAACCTGCAGTACCCCGCTCCCCGGGACAGCCACACAGAATAAATATCAGCCTACACTCAACACACTCACTCAACTTTCTAGAGCAGTGGTCAGCAACCGGTCAATATTGCCCAGCATTATCCAGGTTAGGGGAGGGTTTGGCCAGCCGGTATGTCCTTGTCCCATTGTGCTCTAGTGACTCCTGCGGCAGGCCGGCCGCATGCATGCTGCCACGCCAGGTGTACAGTGTTTCCTCCGACACATTGGTGCGGCTGGATTCCGAGTTAAGCGAGCAGTGTGTCAAGAAGCAGTGTGGCTTGGCAGGGTCGTACTTCGGAGCACGCACATCTATTGACCTTCGCCTCTCCCGAGTCCGTAAAGGGATTTGCAGCAATGGGACAAGACTGTAATTAATTACCAATTGCGGAGAAAAAGGGAGAAAAAATAAATAATTTTAAAAACAATTTCTGTAGGTGCACCCAACTCAACTGCCCTGCGCCCCGGGGAGGTGAACTGTAGGTAAAAACTCTGCTTTCCTGGCGGGAGAGCAAATCAAGTAGCTGCAGTGACCGTGTCTCCAGTAATGGAGCATAAAAGCTAGAGCAAAGTTCATAGTGTGAGATTTCAAAACATTTAAAACCAGACTAGAGAGAGACTGTCAATGAATACAGCAAAGAGCTGCTGTTTTTATGACTGAGTTCATGTTTAAGTTCTTCGTCAGCACTGTCAACACTTTCTATTCAACACTTTTAGAATCCATAAAATGTGGGTTCTTCCTATTTCCCCTCAGTGCTACAACAAGCACTGCAGCAGTAATAAATGAGGAGGAAAGTGTATCTATAGGCTTGCGTTGTTGTCATTATTAGCAGCTTGGGTCTTTTTAATATTGAGGAATATTTCACTTTCTCTGTTCAAACAGAGAGTAACAACATGAATTTGTGTATGAGGCTGAAATAATAAGGTGCGACTCAAGTTTCGTCATAAGCTGGGAGACAGTGTCCCTTTTTGGTCAGTGTCAATGGGAGCTGAGGGATGAGCAGAGGGATGTTGAGAGGCGGCACCTCAGTCTGCTGCTGTCTTCTTCCGCTGAGACTGACCATCAGATTTAGGCAACATCAGTTCAGTAAAATTATAATTAAATGATTTAACTGTATACTCACTTTGCTGTGCCTTACAAGTGATACAGCAATGGCTCTATTACTGGTGTGATCATATATCTCAAATGGCCCAAACAACAATAGATTGGCAGGGCAATTCAAGTAAAGCTTATATTGTATGTATTGGGCTTATAGCTTACTGGACAAACCTCATTGCTACAGTACTGTTTTTAATTGGTTAATGTTGCATAGGTTTACATTTTTTAAATCAGGTTTTTAAAAAATCTGAGCGGTAGATCTCAGCTTGCATTTTGACTCAGAAAATGTTGGCGACCACTGTTTTAGATTTTTCCCTGTTAACACTATAAACGTTTCCCTTTACTGTGTCAATTTCGATCAAATCATCTCAACATTTGCACTTTAAATGCAACGTTGTAGGCAGAAAGCATCAGAGTAGGATTCTATTGCATTGGCACACACAACTCCCGTACTCTACACAGACCGGTGTGGCATAAACAATCAGAGCTGCAGTAGGCCTATATGCAAATAGACCATTGCCGTATATGGATCTGTGCCATTTGCTTTGAACTGGACTGTGTTTACAGTACGAGCGGTCGTGAGTAGATGCGCTTGTTTTGAGATCAAAGTCAGAGCTATATGTAGCCACATGCACATTTGTTCACATCCTTTGCTAGTTAGTGAGTTATTATCCCAGTTATAGATAATTTGTAGTCAGCGATAGGGGAGTGATTGATTCATACAAGAGCACAAAACGTGTAAATATCTAGACATCTTTGAAAAGCGAGTCAGGTAAAGAGTTCATTTTTTTCTTAAAGGGGCAGTGATATTTTTTGAGACGCTTGAATACACTAAGGGTAGCATAATTTGTCTGATTCTCTGTTATAATGGAATGGGAATAATAATGCGTTTTATTTTGTAAAGTGTTTTTTGCATCAAGCAACACAACAACATTTTCAGTCACCTCCTTGTCTGAAGGACAATTGTAATGAACAGGTTAATGTCAAGCCCTGCATGTTTTTTTCAAACGTTTCATGGAATGTACATTGAACACCACACTTTGGCTACTACTGTAGGCTAGATGATAGAAGAGCTATTTCCATGTTAAAATGTTATGGGATGCATGTTCTCCATTGTTTTTGGTAGTCATACATTATGATCAAATAGCCACCATAGCCTATTTGACCACTGTTAAAACTATAACTTAAAGCATGTACTGTCTCAGTGTTCACAGTAAATGCGCGCTGTGAAAACGAGACCTGAAATTTACTCAGTGATGAAATATTTTGGAGGGAACATTGGGCAGCACTGAGCTAGGCTGCAACATCCCTTCCTGGATAAGCTCAATCTGCGCATATTATGTCTCCATAAGGCGCCATTTGGCTTCAATGTGCTACTGAGTTTCACATATGAATGAATGGTGTCACGTGATCGATGGCTGTGTCCATTCATATATACAGTCATTTAAACACACACACACACACACACACACACACACACACACACACACACACAAGTACGCACACACTCACACATGCACACACACACACACACACACACACACACACACACACACACACACACACACACACACACACACACACACACACACACACACACACACACACACACACACACACACACAAAATAGAATATGAGCTGAAGTATAAAAAAAAGTTACAATTGTGCAGAATAAGAAAGTCACACTCTCCATCCCTCTCTCCTGAGTGGCGGGGCAGTCTAAGGCACTGCATCTCAGTGCAAGAGCCGTCACTATAGACCCTGATTCCCATGGGGTGGCGCACAATTGTCCCAGCGTCATCTGGGTTAGGGTTTGACCGGGTAAGGCTGTCATTGCAAATACGAATTTGTTCTTGACTGACTTGGCTAGTTAAATAAAGGTTAAATAAAAAATACATACAAATATCTCCCTATCTCCCCCTCACTCCATCTCTCCATCTCCCCCTCACTCCATCTCTCCATCTCCCCCTCACTCCATCTCTCCATCTCCCCCTCACTCCATCTCTCCATCTCCCCCTCACTCCATCTCTCCATCTCCCCCTCACTCCATCTCTCCATCTCCCCCTCACTCCATCTCTCCATCTCCCCCTCACTCCATCTCTCCATCTCCCCCTCACTCCATCTCTCCATCTCCCCCTCACTCCATCTCTCCATCTCCCCCTCACTCCATCTCTCCATCTCCCCCTCCTCCATCTCTCCATCTCCCCATCACTCCATCTCTCCATCTCCCCCTCACTCCATCTCTCCATCTCCCCTCACTCCATCTCTCCATCTCCCCATCACTCCATCTCTCCATCTCCCCCTCACTCCATCTCTCCATCTCCCCCTCCTCCCATCTCTCCATCTCCCCCTCACTCCATCTCTCCATCTCCCCCTCACTCCATCTCTCCATCTCCCCCTCACTCCATCTCTCCATCTCCCCCTCACTCCATCTCTCCATCTCCCCCTCACTCCATCTCTCCATCTCCCCCTCACTCCATCTCTCCATCTCCCCCTCACTCCATCTCTCCATCTCCCCCTCACTCCATCTCTCCATCTCCCCCTCACTCCATCTCTCCATCTCCCCCTCACTCCATCTCTCCATCTCCCCCTCACTCCATCTCTCCATCTCCCCCTCTCTCCATCTCCCCCTCACTCCATCTCTCCATCTCCCCCTCACTCCATCTCTCCATCTCCCCCTCACTCCATCTCTCCATCTCCCCCTCACTCCATCTCTCCATCTCTCCATCACTCCCTCTCTCCATCTCCCCCTCACTCCATCTCTCCATCTCCCCATCACTCCATCTCTCCCTCACCCATCTCTCCATCTCCCCCTCCATCTCCATCTCTCCATCTCCCCCTCACTCCATCTCTCCATCTCCCCCTCACTCCATCTCTCCATCTCCCCTCACTCCATCTCTCCATCTCCCCCTCACTCCATCTCTCCATCTCCCCCTCACTCCATCTCTCCATCTCCCCCTCACTCCATCTCTCCATCTCCCCCTCACTCCATCTCTCCATCTCCCCCTCACTCCATCTCTCCATCTCCCCCTCCTCCATCTCTCCATCTCCCCCTCACTCCATCTCTCCATCTCCCCCTCACTCCATCTCTCCATCTCCCCTCATCCATCTCTCCATCTCCCCCTCACTCCATCTCTCCATCTCCCCCTCACTCCATCTCTCCATCTCCCCTCACTCCATCTCTCCATCTCCCCCTCACTCCATCTCTCCATCTCCCCCTCACTCCATCTCTCCATCTCCCCCTCACTCCATCTCTCCATCTCCCCTCACTCCATCTCTCCATCTCCCCCTCACCATCTCTCCATCTCCCCCTCACTCCATCTCCATCCATCTCCATCTCCCCTCACTCCATCTCCATCCTCCATCACTCCATCACTCCATCTCCCCTCACTCCATCTCTCCATCTCCCCCTCACTCCATCTCTCCATCTCCCCTCACTCCATCACTCCATCTCCATCTCCCCCTCACTCCATCTCTCCATCTCCCATCTCCCCATCTCTCCATCTCCCCCTCACTCCATCTCTCCATCTCCCCTCTCCATCTCCATCCTCCATCTCTCCATCTCTCCATCTCCCCATCACTCCATCTCCCCCCATCACTCCATCTCCCCCTCTCCATCTCCCCATCTCTCCATCTCTCCATCTCCATCTCTCCATCTCCCCATCACTCCATCTCTCCATCTCCCCTCCATCACTCCATCTCTCCATCTCCCCCTCCATCTCCATCTCTCCATCTCCCCCTCACTCCATCTCCCCTCCATCTCTCCATCTCTCCATCTCCCCCTCTCCATCTCCCCATCACTCCATCTCTCCATCACTCCATCTCTCCATCTCCCCCTCACTCCATCTCTCCATCTCCCCCTCACTCCATCTCTCCATCTCCCCCTCACTCCATCTCTCCATGCAGGTGCAGCAGCAGCAGGCAGCGTTGATGGCGTCAGTAGGGCAGGGGGGTTACCTCAGCCCCATGGCAGCCTTTGCCGCTGCACAGATGCAGCACATGGCCACCATCAACGGCCTCCCAGGGGGGCACATGACCCCCACGTCAGGTGAGGCCAGGGGTCAAGGGTTCAACTTTTCCACCTGTAAGGCAATCATATTAAGATAGTATCAGCTGTCGGGTGTGGGGGGGACTTAGTTGTCAGTAAAAAACACCCTCAGTGGTCAGTTGTCAGTTGTCAGACCAAACTTGTCAGTTAACTGGCCTTACAACTGACAATGTCCCTTGCTCATCTCTTTATTTATTTCTCTCTGCCAGGTGGCAGTACCCCCCCTGGTATTGGCGCCCCCACAGTGACCAGTATCCCCTCGCCCATCAGTGTGAATGGTTTCGCTGGGATGCCCCCACATCAGACCAATGGGCAGCCCACTGCCGAAGCTGTGTATACCAACGGGATACACTCCTATCCTGGTAAGCCACCTCAAACCACCCATCCACCTACCACAAACATTCAGCACCACACACACTGCAGAGAACACATACTTGCTGACAAAATAACACACACTCGCTGTGATACACGTGTAGGGCAGCCCCCAAAGTGACTCTTCATTTCACTGTATGAAGAATTTCTTCTGTGTAGCCTTAGGAATTCAGCATTCTCTGTGCTGATCTTGCCAACCCCCATTGTCTCACCACTGAGAAGCAGATGATGTAGGTATCACTCCACAGCTAGTCAGGAACAAATAAAAGAAAGAACAATGAATCTAAGACCCTTTAATAAGCATCTGAGTTGTTTGGATTCAACATCTGAGTTGTTGACCAATAGTATTACTCTAAAGTTAACCTTCAATCAGACATCAGACCTACAGGATGTAAACCTCTGCTTCTCAGAGTTAAGACAATGGGGGTTGGCAAGATCAACACAGAGAATGTTGAATTCCTAAGACAACACAGAGGAAATTCTTGCATTCAGTGAAAAGAAGAGTCACTTCGGCAGCTGCCCTACACACATTCACTACAATGTGCACTGGGCTTAACACATGCAGAGTAGAACGCAGACTCACCACAAAGCATGCAAGGTGCACCCAATGATTGACATATACAGTAGGCCTATATGCATTACATGGATAGAACAAGAGCCATGTATAATGTATGTTACATATTACCCGATATTACATATTTACCTGAATCTTTGAATTCCCAAAGCCTGATGTAACTACCGTGAAACTTAAATTAATTGCCCAGGCTTTTATTGGCTTAAATCAGGCACTTATTGGAGACAGACATCTATTTGAGTCAGGCGTCTATTTCCTTAATACACACAGCTTTTGCTAATTTGCAGTTAATTGTTTATTTCCAGCATTCACTTCCAGCATTTTAAGCAATTTCCTGCACTGTGTAATAATTTACACACTGTGTCAAGTTTATTTTGTCTTAGCATCCCTCTATAAAAAAATAAAGAATTCCTTGACAGAATAATTATTCTCCTCTTTTTATTGTGCATTTTCGTCAGTTCTTACTTTCGCCACCAGAAGGCAATCGGGCATTTTCTGGGGTCTGGGGTCTACCGAAGTTGTTAACTGCTTTAGTGCTTGCCAGTTAGCTGGTACTGATGGGAAGTTTGGGTCTTTTTTTAAACTCAAATCTTTTGACTCATTTTGTTCATTTGAGTCAGTAATTCCCAGAGCAGACAGGGCCCCTTACCTGCTGACAATGAACTGAAAACGTGAAAGAGTCATGATTCTACAAGCCTCTTGTTCACATGTTGTCTTTCCACATGGGGGCATATTAGAAGCTGTCATTTGTGACTGAGACTTGTAAACGTGTGCTTTAAATAATTAACATTTGTTTATTGCTAGGCATACAAATAAGATTATTTCTTGATACATTTGAAGCGAGGTCCAGTTGTGACCGCAACTAGACTAGAATGCAAACGACGCTTGACAGAATGCCTTGCTTGACTGCCACGAGGGTGATAAACAGAATGCCGTTTGCGAACTGCAGCCCCACCAACTATTTTTTTCTCAAGTTTGTTGAGCAGAAGCTGTGTATGTTTTGGTTCTAAAAAGCTGTGTGCATCATAACATTTAAAAATCTATTAATTGCATACATTTTTCCACCATGTGATCAATTATCAGTTCTAAAAGTGTATTTTTCTTATTTATGGTCATGATGTATTTTCCTACGCTCATATGACAGATAGTTCACGGTCGGACTCGAAGCACGTCTCTGGAGTCGCTGAGCCTGAGAAGTGTGTGTTAATACTGCTGCAGGACTCATTGTGGCCAGCACTAGTACAGGTCAAATGAACATCAAAAATGAAGGAGTCACTGATTCATGACTCTTGAGTCAGTAAAAATACTTATTCAAAAATAGTTTATCATTCACAAACTGCACATCACTATTAGCTAGCAGTTCTCAACTGTTAGCAGCCAATGGCTAGACGATTTTAACTGGTGATAGAAATATATGATTTACATAATTTTTTCGAGTATTTACTGAATTATGTAATGTCAAAAATCTAACATTAAACCATGTAAACAATTCATTTAGCCCCGCCGTTTATTTGAAACAGACGTTTATTTGAAACAGACGTTTATTTGAAACAGACGTTTATTTGCTGAAATGTGTGCCGTTGCCCTGGCTATTAGAATGGACAGTGGGCTTTTTGAGACTGCGTTTAATTTCATCTTTTACACGGTTCTCTGTGGTGCAAATCTGTGACTGAGGGTAGCTTGTGCAGCAGGTCTATTTTGCCCCAAACATTTCCCATCCAGAGGGGCATGATGTTGGATTCTATTCAGGAGGGCTGGCTGTATTGAAAAACAGGTTTCTGTAGTCATCTTACAAAAGGATAAAGAAACGAACAGCTGTGTTATGAATGGTAAGAAAGGTGTTTATAAAAGGTTATAAAGGTTGCTGATGTGCAGTATGCGCTTGCATCATGTTCCAATGTTAGCCAGTAGGTGTGTCAACGTCCTTGGGTTTGTGAATAGTGGAGAAAATGCTTCTTTCTCCAATCTCTTTCCAGTGTTGCAGGAGGTGGTTTTTAGAGAGGACTCTGAGAAAAACGGTTTGGCTCAGCGGAGTTGTTTTGGAGTTCAGGGTGGCTGCTTCCTCTCTTCTCTCTCTGAAGGTACCCATTCACCCCATCCTCAAGCCTTTCTGTGTGTGTGGTGCTTCATGGTGGAAATGTGGGTGTGTTTACATGCATATGTGTGACAGTGTGGTTCTGATGAGTGTGTGTAGTGGCATGGTATTGGTGTTGGTTATTATTGAGGTGTAATATTTCCAATTCACTGTGTGTCTGTAACATGTTTTGGTCCAAAAATGTGCACCACACAAGAATGTCCTATAGTGCCAGGAGTTCTTGTGCGGAGGGGGTGGATCTACATTAATCTTGGCGTGTTATAGTGGTCAATCTGGTCATTAAAACTGTTCAAATTGGTGTCTGTATGTGTGGAAATATAGCCAGTCCAAGACTGTCCTTTTTGCCCAGTTGTTTGAGAGAAAATGGTGAGAGATTAAGTTAAATTGCCATTCACGCTCAAACAAAGCACACAGTGACTCCTTCATATCTCCCTCTCTAACTGTTTCATACCTCCCTCTCCAACCGTTTCATATCTCCCTCTCTAACCGTTTCATACCTACCTCTCTAACCGTTTCATATCTCCCTCTCTAACTGTTTCATATCTCCCTCTCTAACTGTTTCATACCTACCTCTCTAACCGTTTCATATCTCCCTCTCTAACCTTTTCATATCTCCCTCTCTAACCGTTTCATATCTCCCTCTCTAACCGTTTCATATCTCCCTCTCTAACCGCTTCATATCTCCCTCTCTAACCGCTTCATATCTCCCTCTCTAACCGTTTCATATCTCCCTCTCTAACCGTTTCATATCTCCCTCTCTAACCGTTTCATATCTCCCTCTCTAACCGTTTCATATCTCCCTCTCTAACCGTTTCATATCCCTCTCTAACCTCCCTCCCTCTAACCGTTTCATATCTCCCCTCTATCTCCCTCTCTAACCGTTTCATATCTCCCTCTCTAACCGCTTCATATCTCCCTCTCTAACCGCTTCATATCTCCCTCTCTAACCGTTTCATATCTCCCTCTCTAACCGTTTCATATCTCCCTCTCTAACCGTTTCATATCTCCCTCTCTAACCGTTTCATATCTCCCTCTCTAACCGTTTCATATCTCCCTCTCTAACCGTTTCATATCTCCCTCTCTAACCGTTTCATATCTCCCTCTCTAACCGTTTCATATCTCCCTCTCTAACCGTTTCATATCTCCCTCTCTAACCGTTTCATATCTCCCTCTCTAACCGTTTCATATCTCCCTCTCTATTTCTATCTCCCTCTCTAACCGTTTCATATCTCCCTCTCTAACTGTTTCATATCTCCCTCTCTAACCGTTTCATATCTCCCTCTCTAACCGTTTCATATCTCCCTCTCTAACCGTTTCATATCTCCCTCTCTAACTGTTTCATATCTCCCTCTCTAACCGTTTCATACCTCCCTCTCTAACCTTTTCATATCTCCCTCTCTAACCGTTTCATATCTCCCTCTCTAACCGTTTCATATCTCCCTCTCTCTTTCCCTCCTTTTTTCATTGCCTCTTCCCATTCTTACTGTTTTTTCCTACTCTTCTTGTCCTTTCACTCTCTCTCTCCTTCTCTTCGACTCAACAGCTCAGAGTCCCACTGCAGCAGATCACCTACAGCAGGCTTACACAGGAGTCCAGCAGTATGCAGGTATGTCACTCTCACATGGTGTGTGTGTATGCATAATCTGATATGTAGGTGTGTGTGTAAAAACATTAGTCTTAGCGTCTTATCAAATACATTTGTGTGTGTATAAGTGGGTATGAGTGGGTGTGTAGGTGTGTGCGCTCGGCTCTCCAGCCTTTGAGTGTTATCTGATCTGCTTATGTATGTGTGTGTGTTAGCAGCCTACCCTGCTGCATATGGCCAGATCAGCCAGGCCTTTCCCCAGCCTCCTCCCATCATCCCACAACAGCAGAGAGAAGGTGAGGCACACACACAGACCAACCCTGGTCTATGCCAATCTGATCAAAGTGTGAAAGTGGCTGGTATTTTTTGCTTGTCTCCAGGCTCATACATTACTAGCAAATCAACTGTCCCTTTCATAGCACTTCCATGCAGTATGCCTCAATGTTACATGAGGGGTGCACCTCAATAGCTTCCTTTCTTTGTCACCAGCAGCACCGGCGATTTAACATGTAGATACTTTGGGAAATGCCAATGTTCTGTGTTTTCTTTTGTTCTGGAAGAAAGCAAGTGAGAGAGATGCATAACGGTAGACTTGCTGTAATCAGCCGATGTGAAGGGAGAACTCATTGACCTGTGTGCTGGATGACATAGGCTTGGGACTCTGGCTCCCCCCTGTGGAGTGTAGATGAAACATATGGGAATCATTTTGCATCCCAAATGGCACCCTATTCCCTTTATAGTGCACTACTTTTGACCAGAGCCCCCTATGGGGCATCATCTGACTCCAGAACTTGTTCTACATAGTCTTTCTGATATCATATTATGTACCAGTTTACTTGCATCATCATGTTGATTGGTCTTCCCCCCTTTATACCACCACCTCTCACTCCTTTGTATTAACCCCCTCTTCCATCCCACCCCTTTCCTCTCTTTCCCCTGCCGCAACCCCTCTCTCCTCTCCCCGATGCCACCCCATCCTCTCTCCTTTCCTTTGTCTCCCCTCCTCTTTCCTCCTCCCCTCTCCTTTCTCTCCACCATCCCCTTTCTCTCCACCATCCCATCCTTCCTCTCTCTCTCTGTGCAGGGCCGGAGGGCTGTAACCTGTTCATCTACCACCTCCCTCAGGAGTTTGGGGATGGCGAGCTGATGCAGATGTTCCTGCCTTTCGGTAATGTCATCTCCTCCAAAGTGTTTGTGGATCGGGCGACAAACCAAAGTAAATGCTTTGGTGGGTAAAAATGAAAAAACACCTGTAAAGATGATTTATTCTTCATTATTATCCTTATTATCCTTATTATTATTCTTTCACATTATTTTTTAGAAAACATTGAAAAGAGACATTGTAAATGATATAGTTGCTTAAAAATTCATGGCCCAGGCGGGAGTGAATATGTCTTGCGGGTCTTCTGTTACAGATACAGTGCCCTGAAAAAGTATTTGCCCCCTTTGTTTTTTTTTCTATTTTTGAATATTTCTGACACAATGTTATCAGCTCTTCAGTAAAAACCTAATATTAGATAAAGGAAACGTGAGTGAACGAATAACACAAAAATGCAATTTCTGTCATTTATTTAATAAACTTTTTGGATGACATGGGTCCCGTTATCTCTGGCGATAACCAAACACTGCATTCCACAGTAAGAACCTCATACCAATGACCGGGCATGGTGGTGGTAGTGTGATGGTTTAGGGATATTTACTGCCTCCGGACCTGGATGACTTGAAGGAACCATGAATTATGTTCTGTACCAGAATTCTACAGGAGAATGTCAGGCCAGACATGAGTTAAAGCTGAAGCACAGCTGGGTCCTGCAGCAAGACAATGATCCAAAACACACAAGCAAGTCTAGATCAGAATGGCTGAAAAGCATTACATTTCTACCCAATTGAGATGTTGTGGCAGGACCTGAAACAAGCAGTTTATGCTCAATAACCCACAAATGTCGCTGAGTTAAAGCAGTTCTGCATGTAAGAGTGGGACAAAATTCATCCACAGCGATGTGAGGAACTGATCAATAATTACAGGAAGCATTTGGTTGCAGTCATTGAAGCTAAAGGTGTCACAACCAATTAAAGAGTGTAAGATGGCAATTACTTTTTCCACATAGAGGCATTAGGTGTTGCATAACTTTGTTAATTAAATTTAAAAAATACGTATCATATTTGTTCACTCAGGTTCTCTTTATCTAATATTAGGTTTTGGTTGAAGATCTGATAACATCCAGTGTCAATAATATCAAAAATAGAGAACATCAGAAAGGGGGCAAATACTTTCTCATTCATGGCACTGAAAATGCAATGGATTTAGGGGTAGGAAACACCTGTAACTGCATCATTAAGCGATCTATATGCTCATTAGTATGACAGAGCAGATGTTATAAGTTGTCATAATGGTTTATGTCAGGTTATGACAACATATGATACATGAAATGGCTTTAATCATTTAGACTAGAGCGTCAACAAGCTGAGAAAGCAGACATGGTCATAATACTTTCTATGAATATCCTCTTCATAATACCTTATAAACACATTTCTAATGCCATACTGTATGAGGTATGCATACTGCAATACAGTATGCATTATGAAGAGGGTATCCATAGGAAGTGTTAATGGTTAGTTGGCATATCACTGAACGCTACCAGGAATGTATTGCAGCATAAACGGACGTATCATGACTGCTGTTATATGCTAATGATAGGTTTATGACAATTAAATTACGTGGAGTTCTAGCAGTGTTAACCCTTAAACACTCTCTCTATGGTAATACCCATGACAGGACTAGCGAAACACATTCATTGAGTAGTCTCCACCATAGATTTACAACATCTGGAATGGACATTGTATTATTTAGTGTAACATAGTCTATGAATAATTTTCATGGGCCTTTTAACAGAGGCAGAATTAAATAGATATTTATTCATTCACTGGGTGATGTTTTGCAGATTGAGTCATAAATATTGCCGATAAAAACTAAAGTGCCGTTTCGACGAGTGATGTCTGTTCTATATGTTCTAATTCTATGGTTAATACCCCTGAGTTGAGTGACCTAGGGTTGTGTTTCTATTGCATGCCGTTAGGCTTGTTAATGATTATTTGATGTTGTGTCAAACTGTGTCTAATGTATAGTAACTTTAACATGCATTATATGTTAAGTCCACACGATGGTATTGTAAGAGAATTGTAAATTAAGTGATACCACGTGTTTTTAAAGTGTTGTAAACTGAGATTTAAAAAATGTATTCTGATCATCTGAATGGCTATGGCAGGAAATGTGCTATATTGATTGTACGATGAAGTACAGTATTCATTCAAGTTAAGGTATGTGTGTGTTACAAATGTGGCAAAATAAAGAAATCATGTAATCAACTTAATCTGAAGTAGCTTTGATCTGACCACTCCGCTCATCCTGTATTCCGTCTTCCTTTCCATCTCATGCTACCCTTTCATAAACCTCCCAACTGTCACTCACACGGTCCTTTCTTTGGTCTTGCACTTATCTAACTCCGTCCCTCTTCTCTCTCACGCTATATATATTTCCATCTTCTGGTCTCTCCATCTCTCTTTCTGCGACCCATCCCCCAGGATTTGTGAGCTTCGACAACCCAGGTAGTGCCCAGGCTGCCATCCAGTCAATGAACGGCTTTCAGATCGGCATGAAGAGACTCAAGGTGCAGCTCAAGAGGCCGAAGGACGCCAACCGCCCCTACTAGCCACTCCTAGCCACCCCTGCCCTGGGGGATAAGGCAGATGCTGCACACAGGGAAACACAGGTGAGCAGTCGCCCGCAATTAGACCCCCTAAATTATATAATACAGTGTCTTCAGAAAGTATTCACACCCCTTGACTTTTTACAGGTTTTGTGTTAGAGCCTGAATTTAAAATAGATTACATTGAGATTGTGTGTCACTGGCCTGCCTATACACGATACCCCATAATGTCAAAGTGGAATTGTTTTTTCAAAATTATATATTTTTTATTAAAATGAAAAGCTGAAATGTCTTGAGTCAATAAGTATTCAACCCCTTTGTTATGTCAAGCCTAAATGAGTTCAATAATACAAATGTGCTTAAAAAGTCACATTATAAGTTGCAAACTCTAACTCAGTTGCCGGAGAGGAAGGAAACTGCTCAGGGATTTCACCATGAGGCCAATGGTGATTTTAAAACAGTTAAGAGTTTGTCTGTGATAGAAAACTTAGGATTGAGCAACAACATTGCAGTTACTTCACAATACTAACCTAATTGACAGAGTGAAAAAAAGGTAGCTTGTGCAGAATAAAATAATTCCAAAACATGCATCCTGTTTGCAATAAGGCACTCAAGTAAAACTGAAAAAGAAGTGGTGAAGAAATTACCTTTATCTCCTGAATACAAAGCATTATGTTTGGGGCAAATCCAAAACAATACATTACGGAGTACCACTCCATATTTTCAAGCATAGTGGTGGCTGCATCATGTTATGGGTATGCTTGCAATCATTAAGGACTGGGGAGTTTTTCAGAATAAAAAATAAATGAATGGAGCTAAGCACAGGCAAAATCCTAGAGGAAAACCTGGTTCAGTCTGCTTTTCAATAGACACTGGGAGACAAATTCACCTTTCAGCAGGACAATAACCTAAAACACATGGCCAAATATACACTGGAGTTGCTTACCAAGATGACATTGAATGTTCCTGAGTGGCCTAGTTACAGTTTTAACTTAAAATCATCTTGAAAATCTATGGCAAAACTTGAAAACAAAAATGATCAACAACCGAATGTATAGAGGAATAAGTCAAGGGTATGAATACTTTATGAAGGCATAGAATATTTAACATGTGTATATTTAAATTAATTAGCATATACGGTATATAATATTTGTTGATATATATATATAGTACATTTTAATTTATTTAATTACATATATACAGTTCAAACAAATTATAATATATTTGATTTGACTGTGAAAATATGTTTTGCTGGGGCATATAGAGCAATCTCAAATCAAATCAAATTGTATTAGTCGCATACTTACAGTGAAATGCTTACCTACGAGCCCCTAACCAACAATGCAGTTTTAAAAAATACAGATAAGAATAAGAAATAAAAAGCAATTAAAGGGCAGCAGTAAAATAGCAATAGCGAGACTATATACAGGGGGGTACCGGTAAAGAGTCAATGTGCGGGGGCACCGGTTAGTTGAGGTAATATTTGGGTAGAGTTATTAAAGTGACTATGCATAGATCTGATTTGACTGTTAGCAATGAGTAAAGGACAGTATTCTCAATTTTCCAGGTTTTTGTTGAGCTGGAACATATGTTGATTACATGAACAACGCCATTGAACTGACGGATCACCGGGACACAGGTATTCTTTGAGGCTGGTATGAAACTGGATCAGATACTGGGCTGAACATGAACAAATAGATGACCAAGTAACAGAAAATTCTGTTGGATGTACCTTTTGGACCTCAGAGAAAACTCCTGCAGGCCTGGGTAGCTCCAGGGATCCAACTGTCTTTATCGCCTCCCCTCTCTCTCTACCTAACCACACCTGAACGACAGCTACCTTACAGGACCACAAGTGAGGAATTATACATTTAAAAAAACACGGAACAGGATGGAGGAAACATGGATAATAAGAGTTCCAAGAATTAAACAAACTTTGAAAAATACTTTATGGGGGAATGCCATAGGATATCTCTATGTAAATGTGTTTGGGTGTGGGGAAACAACTTTTTAAAGAACAATTTTACAGGACTAGAAACAAACAAAAAAATGTTTCTCGGAAGAAAGAGAACTTTGTAGGGAAAGCGATATTTCATCTTTAGCTTGGAGTGCCTGTCTGTTTCCAGGGGACACCGTTGGCAAGGAGAGCCAGAGCAACGGTCTCCAGGGAGTCTTACCTGTCATTCCTTAGTTGTTTTAGGGACCAAAAGACCAAACATTTTTATTGCTGAGGACTTGTAGCTCTATTAATATACTCATACCACTGTATCTCTTTTAAATCGCTGTTAACCGATTAAAGAGTTGCATTTAAAAGGTGTACAGTGTGTGTGTGTGTGTGTATATATATATACACACACACACACAATACATGTATACATACATATATATATTGCTGATATGCTTTTTGAATACAGCCAAAACTATTTCCGATGACCGATGGGGTCGCTCACTTCACTAGTTTACAATTAACTATTCAAAATGTTAATTTTTCCCCCCTTCTCATTTTCTCTTGGGGGATGAAATGGAGAGTGCATGGGAAGGTTTGTTCCATATTGCAGCCTTACCTTTTCTAACATGAAATCCTAACCTCATAGTTAAAACAACATAAATGTTTTGAAATATATGAACTTGTTTATATTTGCAGTACATATACAGTACCAGTCAAAAGTTTGGACACACCTACTCACTGTAGGGTTTTTCTTTATTCTTACTATTTTCTACATTTCAGAATAATAGTGATGACATCAAAACTATGAAATAACACATTTGGAATCAAGTAGTAACCAAATATGTTATATTTGAGATTCTTCAAAGTAGCCACCCTTTGTATTGATGACAGCTTTGCACACTCTTGGCATTCTCTCAACCAGCTTCATGAGGTAGTCACCTGGAATATATTTCAATTAACTGGTGTGCCTTGTTAAAAGTAAATTTGTGGAATTTCATTCCTTCTTAATGCGTTGAGCCAATCAGTTGTGTTTTGACAAGGTAGGGGTGTGGTATACAGAAGATAGCCCAAGTCCATATTATGGCAAGAACAGCTCAAATAAGCAAAGAGAAACAAAAGTCCATCATTACTTTAAGACATGAAGGTCAGTCAATTCAGGAAATGTCAAGGACTTTCAAAGTTTCTTCAAGTGCAGACGCAAAAACCATCATGCACTATAATGAACCTGTATAATGAGGACAGCCCCATGAAAGTGAGGATAAGTTCATTAGAGTTAATTGCACCTCAGATTGCAGCCCAAATAAATGCTTCACAGAGTTCAAGCAACAGACATATCTCAACATCAGCTGTTCAAAGGAGTGTGTGTGAATCAGGCCTTCATAGTCAAATTGCTGCAAAGAAACCACTACTAAAGGACACCAATAAAAAGAAGAGACTTGCTTGGGCCAAGAAACACGAGCAATGGACATTAGACGGGTGGAAATCTGTCCTTTGGTCTGATTTTTGGTTCCAACCACCATGTCTTTGTGAGACACAGAGTAGTTGAACGGATGATCGCCGCATGTGTGGTTCCCACCGTGAAGCATGGAGGAGGTGTGGTGGTTTGGGGGTGCTTTGCTGGTGACACTGTCAGTAATTTATTTAGAATTCAAGGCACACTTAACCAGCATGGCTACAGCAGTCTGCAGCAATATACCATCCCATCTGTTTTTTGCTTAGTGGGACTATCATTTGTTTTTTAACAGGACAATGACCGAAAACACACCTCCAGGTTGTGTAAGGGCTGTTTGACCAAGAAGGAGAATGGAGTGCTGCATCAGATGATCTGGCCTCCACAATCACTGACCAGCAACCCAATTGAGTGAACAGTGAAAGAAAAGCAGACAAGTTCTCAGCATGTGGGAACTCATTCAAGACAGTTGGAAAAGCATTCCTCATGGAGCTCGTTGAGAGAATGCCAAGAGTGTGCAAAGCTGTCATCAAGGAAAATTGTGGCTACTTTGAAGAATATAAAATATAAAATATATTTTCATTTGTGAAACACTTTTTTGGTTACTACGGGTGTGTCCAAACTTTTGACTGGTACTGTATATGTATAACACACAAAGCTAATGTATTCATATATATATATATATACACATATATACAGTATATATGGATAAAGATATTAATCAAAATAAGATATGTATTTATATGCACATATTTTATGTATGTGTGTCTGTATATAGAACGGCTATTGACTATGTTGTAATTTTTTTGTAGATCTTAGCTGGAGTTTGAAACACTGCTGAGCTTAGGATGAGGCGCAAATCTGGCAGCTCCCAAAACTGCAGTCATTCCTCTCTCTGAAAAACTATACATGCTGATACACACGTATTCCTAAATATATGTGTGAAGCACAGGAGGATGGTGGCACCTTAATTGGGGAGGATGGGCTCATGGTAAAGGCATGGTTTCCATGTGTTTGATGCCATTTAATTCCTCCGTTCCAGCCATTATTATGAGCTGTCCTCCCCTCAGCAGCCTCCACTGGTGTGAATATTCACATATTTAGGTGTACATACTATTTGAAAATGCAAAAAAGCCACTTCTCAGTAGCAGGCTCAAAGAGAAATCAGGCTAAATTAATATTAGAGGTAAAGGACAAACATCTTCAACTCGATTCCAAACCTATCTTTTTAACTTCACAGTACACTACACAAACTTGAACATGTACAAACTAAGTGTGCTCTTTGAAACTTTAACCAAAATAAATTAATACCATGACCTTTTCGCTCTCTTAATTGCATTCAGTAAGTAAGTGCATATAGCGTATGGGCTGTCACCACAGGTGTGCCTTGTCACCTGCAGAATCTGCCATCAAGCACTGTGCTCTCAAAACTAGGGTTGCAAAATTCTTGGAACTTTCAATACATTTCCTAGTTTTCCTGGAATAAGGAGGGAATAAGCAGGACATCCAGAATCGTCCAAACAGGATTCCTGGAAAACCAGGGAATTTATTGAATGTTCCAGGAATTTTGCAACCCTACTCATAACACTACTGCAAGCAGCCAACGCACTACGATGATGTCAATACTGCAGTCGCATCAGTCATGTCATTTCACATCTCCATAGAGAGCTTTAGCAGTAAAGCATGTCAAAGCTAACAAATCGTTCAGATGTTAAGACCATCAATGTCCTCTCAAACATCCATAAAGTACCATGAACTACTTGGACTAGCATTAAGTACTCGGACAATCACAGACTAATTGTGATGTTTATTTGTCATTACACTTTCTATCAAAGTGGGCATTATGTACTCTCCGCTAGAACAGGAACTAAAGGGAGTGCAAGTATAAGAAACCTTGAGGCTGGGTTCCATTAGATTTGATCTAAATTAAATTGATGATAAGAGGTTAAATGCCTGACATTGCGAATTGTATGGTTATAACTTATTTGTGAAGTTTCATGATGTTAAAACAAATTGCAGACCTAGAAAAGTGTTTTTTCTACTGTACACAAAGAAACCAGGAAGTATTTTTTTAATGTGAACAGCCAGCGCCAATTCAGCCATTGTTGTATTGAGCTCTGTAACTGTTTCTCGCCACACCATTCCAGTGCCAGCGTCTAACCTTTCCTAACAGACAAGGATGTAGTGGTAAATAAAAGGTGGGTAAACACTGAACGCCGATCGAGACTGCCAGGCAGATCCCAACGCCAATGCTAACAGTGTTAATTTAGCGCACTAGGTGCATAACTGCTAAACATCATATCAAAACTGTTTTTACCTGCAACTAGCCTCTACTACATCCCTGCAACAAGGTCCATCTCACCCTGTCCCCCCCGATGCAAACAGGCCTAAAACTCTCCTTGACACATCCATATTTTGTTGGGTTTGTCAAGTCAAGTGTTTCTAAAACACCTCTCCCCATTATTTATCAAGGGTCAACCCTATCTTGAGCTCTTGAGATATTCCCATTGGCATCGATCAATTTATGATATACTTGAAATTCAAAGTTTTATGAGCATCTAAAGTTAGGATTTGAATCCTAAGTCACTTCAATGTGTCTCCCCTCTCCTTTAGAAAAGAGGCCTTCACTTCTCTCCATACCAGCTTTTACTCAGCTCACCCTCTCTCCCTCCTTTCATGTATACTTTCCCCTTGAAATTCAACCCTTACTCGACATTTTGTTCTGTTTTGTCTTATTTCCCTGCTTGCTCCCCTCTCTCTGCTTAGTTTCAACCCGAACTCCAAGACCTGAGAGTACTGGATAGGTGTCAGCAATAGCATGGAAACTCCCTTAGCCTTTCAAATAGGCTATAGATCCATTAGTGCGTTTCTTAGACCTATCCCAATGTTTTCTAATCGAGCAAATGAAGACAGAGGAATGACTGGAATTGAGCACCTCTTTCACAAGCTCTAACTTTCAGCTGCAACTGTTTACATATACATCGAGAGAACAGTGGTTAAAAAACAAATGAGAAACAAACAGAAGTTTGAATATAAATATCTATAAATATATACATAAACCGATGAATATACTGTAAATGCTTTTGTTGCTCTGTTTTCCTCTGTACATAGGTTTGCATATTTTATAGGAATTTTACTTCTATCTACAAGGACTGAATAAAAATTGAACTTTAAATACTTAAAAAAGATGAACGAAAACAGGTTTTTAAAAAGAGTCCATAGGGATATGGTACAACTGTAGGACCTGACCTAGGCATTTAACCAGAAAAGTCAGGGAGAGCATTGAACTCAGCATAGACATGCATTGACCTTTTTATACAAGTATTTCGGGGTGTCTTTAATTGATTTATTTATGTATTTATTACTTCTGTTTACAAACGATACGATATGCATGATTTCATGGCATTACATTTTTTTATGAGTTGGTATGTGACCAAATAGTTTTTTATATTCACGTATAGGCCTACATTGTGGTACATTGTTGACTACTGTTATTGTCTACAGGATCACGACTCCAACAGTTAACTGAGAAATAGAGATTAAGCTCATATTTGACACTTGTTTTGTTAAAAGTAATCAGAGGTTTTTCCGCTGTTCTTTTTCCATTTGTGATGCTGTTTTATTCAATATCAGAGCTCTACTGTTCTACTTTATCATACCACACATTACCCACATTTATTTAAATGTATGTCAACTGTTCAATCTACCTAGATGATTATTGCTTATATAAGTCCATTCAAATTGCTGTATATTTGTAAATGTTCACATACAAATTGAGAATTCAGCTAAATGTGGCAGCCTATAGGCTGCAATGACAATAACATGACAATTTACTGTTTCAAAATGTAAATAAATACAACTAAACCTTTCCAGAAAAACATCGTTAGCTGTGAACAATTTGAATGGACCTTTGCTGTTTCAACACTGCTCTGTTGTTGACTGTCTAAGCTCTTGTAACACTTCAAAATATGGGATAATACAATATGGGATAATACAATTAAAATAATTATAAATCCCACATACAATGTGTACCTTATTTTGAGGTGTTAGGAGTTCTGTATTAATCATGTTAACTTTCTTTTTAATGTTTTATAGAGCTCTGGTGTTGTACAAGTGTTCAGTTCTATCCAGGGTAAAACACCCATCAAAAACTGCACTATTTCATCAAATATTGTTACTAAATTTCTGATCATTTAGTCTACCTTCAATGCTGTTATCAAGGGTTTATTCCTACAAGCTAGTGTTCTTAGGAGAATAACATTTACTTCTTCAATGGATTCAAAGGTATTCTGAAGACAATTTCAGCACATGAAGGGGATGGGGAATTGAATGTTACGTGTTGAGCTTTGCCATGTCTGATGAGGTAGGCTTCTCATTGATTAATGCGCTTTAGGCTCCCGCCCTCATCTCTTCTCTGGTCCCTGGACTCTTTTGTAATTTTAATGAATGATGCGTCTCAGCTTAGCTCAATAATAAAGCACAGTCTAGAATACACCTGTGTCTTGACTCAAACTTACTGCATATTCTAAAAGGGACTTGAACAGGGTCACGTAAGACTTAAAAAAATAAAATAAAAATGTTTTGCTACGGTTTGCCCTAATGAATATGACCCAGTTCTAATAATACTTCAGTTTCCTAATGTGTCCATCTCTGAGATAATGTGACCAATGTGGTCAGTGGAGCACACAGAAGTTTTACAAACAATTTACCATTTATGTTGAAGTTAAAAGAAGTAGAGTAGAATTATAGCGCATTTAGCTACTTTGTGGGTGACCATGTCACTACATGTGGGGAGCACTACACAAAGATATTAAATTACAGTTTATTTATATTAAATATTAAAAAAGTATTGCATTACAAACACAAAATAGTATAATGAACAAAATCATGATTGTTTTGGAACTTCATACTGTAAGACAAACAGAAGGCACTGATCTTGATTTTAATTATTAAGATTGATTTCAATTTTCATATTTTTCTCAGGGTACCTACCCCCGGATCCCCCACCCCCTCAGCAAATGAAGAAGATTTCTTCCAGTATCTGGCTCTCCTCCAGGTCCTGCTGGGGGGTCCGGTAGGGGCCAGGACGGGAGAGCAGAGCTTGGTGGGCTGGTTTGGGGGCACTGAGGGTGGGCGGGCGTCGGGGAGGGTTGCCTCGCTTGGGCACAGAGATGGGACTGAAGACCTCCAACAACTCAATCAAGGAGGAGTCCAACCTAGAGCAAAAACACAGATGAAGAGAGGAATCAATGAATGAAAACGTATTTGATAACTATGGTAAGTCTTCTTGCTAACATAATTGCAATATTGCCTTTGTAATATTGTCCTTTCTTAAAATTAAAACTCTCCAGCATTCATGTTATCCTATTGCTTAACAGGAATTAGACAAGAAGGCACGAGGCCAAAGCATGTCTGTGGCACAAAGCTTGTATTGCAAATGTGTAGTGCACCTCGTATTTGTTAGCATACAGAAGATATGAAAGGATATATACGGATGAACTGTAAATAAAATGTTTCTGTTTTGTAGTGTCCATTGATGCCTAACACAACCAGCGTTAAAAGTCTAAAGCCCTGGGGTCGACAAGCAAAAGGGCATGAGATGTTACAGGTGCAACAGAAAGAGTCGAGCGAGGGCGCACGGGTGCATTCTCTACCAGAATAAGAATGAGGGCAGAAATAAATAAACCAAAGTGAAAGATTAAGCTAATAAAGATTCCATCCTTCAGTATGGCTGCTTGATAAATTATTCAGTATGTACACAGTTGGACGAGTGCATACCAGATAGAAAACATGAATTCTTAAAGCACGCTAACATAATTCTCTGCTCGTTTTAAGCAGCATCGATTTGCATCTGGCCGACAGTTGGCATGTGCGGTCAGTCTATATTTGTATTTGTTTACATAATATTTCTAGTTCTATTTTCTGTATTTTAACTTCATGGCTTTAATTGGTGCAGAAAGAATGATCACTGTAGTTTTCCATCAAATTATTTAGAAAATCTATGTACAGTACATTGAATGAATCTGTGAGTGTGGAGAGAGAAAACAGAGGGGACACCTATAGGGGATAATACCCACTGGGAAATAAACATGATTGAAGCTAAAGTAAGTAAATCTGTCTTCTTCATTTGGTCTCCTTCTGCCTGTCAATAGCAGTTAGTGGGGAGAGGAATGACAGTGTGTGTGTGTGTGTGTGTGAGAGAGAGATAGAGAACGAGTGGGAGAGAGAGAAACTTTGTCTGGGCTCCCTCTTGAAATGTGAGAATTAGCATTTATATTTGTAGATTTATTTAATGGACAGGGCTCTCAAACAGCAATCCATCAACGGATGACATCGCTGTAATGAATAATGCATCACTTACCGGTGGTCACAATCTATAACAAGAGGAAGGGGTTGGGGGGGTACAGTTTCGGCAAGGGGATTGGCCGAATGGTGAGAATTCTAATGGTTTGGAGGAGCCGTGTGTACCAAAGGCCTTCGTTGTTTTACGCAACGTTCAATAGCGAACGGCCTACGGGTATTAATATAACTCAAGGGAGCCCTTTACGATTCTGCTTCACTACTCTCTGTGTATTCACACAGAGAAGTCACAATGACAAACATAATAGTTGCATTAGACAATGACTATTCAAAAATGTTGCTACCCTGCACATCAGACTGGCGGCTAAATTCACCAGACATCTATACTTTCTTGGGTTACTATGAAAGTTTTAACTTGGCTCTCGCAGAACTGCAATTTGTCTATCCACTTCTCATTCCCTCCCAGTTGTTTCGCTCTTCTCTCATTATAGATGGCCATCTTGCCCAGCGCCCCCTTTCATTTTCAGTCCAAACAGTAATCTAAAAATCCTATGATGGCAGGCAGGTACATACCGGATGTCAATACCCTGCCATTCAATAGCAAGCAGGCTAGGTGAGTCGAAGGGGGAGGCGGGAGGAGCAGTAGGGTGCAATGGAACTCTTTACTAACTAACACAGGAGGCCGGGGATTAACCCCCAGTCCCATTTAACGATTTGCACCTTAACATTCTATTAGTTAAGACTTAAGACTATTAGTTAAGACTTAATGGTTTTTCGGGTTTGTTGGGGGACACATGGGCATCGTAGGGCTTACCCATCAGTCTCATAACATCTGCAAAAATCAACAGTGTCAGGACGACCCTCGCCAACCTCCCTTCCCTGTAAAACAACAACCCTTAAAATGACTCACTTCATTGATTCCCTCCACACACAAAAAATCAGATTTTTATCTGAATAATGCAGTAAGCTGCTTCCAGACTGCGGACTACAAAATATTTATCTGTCCATACATAAGCTAGCATTCTCCGGTGCTTGTTAGCCTAAGCAGCTCTGCATCACTGGGGTTTGTTGTTGTCTGGATGAAAGGGCAGTTAAGAGCAGAGCAGGCAGAGGAGATGCGCTAGTCTAATCTGACTGATTACAGTCGGTTTGTTGGAAGATTACAAATCAACTCTTTGCTACTATGCTGGTTGGAGGGGTTTAGGAGACCAGAACTGTCTGTTGCTCCCATTTAGTTGGCTTCGATAAATTATCCACGACAGACATCTGTTGGTTTTTGAACATAAGAGTGTGAAATGTGCAAGACAATCTTGGATGTCTTGCACTGACCTCAGCAAAAATTTTTGTTTTGTTTAAAGTTAACAGTTTAACATTGGATCAAGCACATAATAATTAAATTATTGAATGGTGAATACAGCGCTTTAACAATGATAAATGAGGTCATTGTTAAGAGCAAACCTCTCAGAAGGACCCAATTGAAATGCCTTCAAAGTTCACTGTTATTATGATCTGTATCCATTATTTCCCTTTGTGGTTTTAATGGCCATCTGCTTGAGTTTACACTGTTCGATTGGCATGGTGGTGGTGGTTACTTGAACCATACTGCATTGTTTATGATTCAGAACATTGTGAAGAGCTGTCCTTCTGGCTGAGTCAGAGACAAGCTGTCTTTCTGTTTCATGTTGGCTAGGCTATGGACCAGTAGAAGGAAATTTGGAGTTCACACTTGAAGAACATTTCATATGAAAAGACAAAAATACACTTGCCAGAAGTAAAAAAGGAAAAAAGTAAGAAACATAATCCCTTTCCTTAAAAATGACATGCTAATAAACATTTGTCCACAGCATTCTCTGCTAACTAGAAGTGTACACTCAGACACACATTGTCACATTAATTACCTTTCAACAAAAAGTGTGGGGAGGGGGGGGGATAATAATGAATTTCATTCCCTTTTTATAGAGTGTGTCTCACGCTAGTGATTCATTCCTCTCTGCGCTCTCGGTCTCTCCTTCTTCTCTCTCCCCTCTCATTATTGCGAGAGAGCTAGAGAAAGAGGGACAGTGCATCCCCACAGAAGTCTGTTCAATTACCTGCTGCTGGGTCCCAGCTAGACCGACTAATGGAACGCAGCTTGGCTCCTGTCAGCCTCGCCGCTAGCCTGGGAGAAAGCTTAATTTAGCCCATCAAACACTAAGGACCAGTGCCGGCCAGGCCTGCCTCAGGCGCCTGCTCCCCTTTCCTTCCTTCCTTTCCTTTTTCTAACCTGTATTTTGTTTCCTTACCCGTGCACCGATATATTGAATTGCATTTCCCCCGTGCTCTGTTCATAAAAATAGTCTGGTTTGTGTATTTCTAATCTAAATGTTTCCAGAGTGGGTAAGTGGGTAAAAAATGCACTATGAAATGCTGTTGAAAATATAGAACTGCTTTTAAAGATGCTCTGTTTATTTAGTGCTCATAGTGTGTGTTAATAATAGATTGTAATAATATACACATATGAGAGAACTATTCTCTATTCCATCAGGGAACTATTCTCTATTTTGTGTTTACTTTTTGTACCCAGCACCTGCAACTTACTGGATGTGCGTACACAAAATTTGACAATAATAACAATGTCATCATAAACTACTTTTTGGACAACACACTTTATTTTGACCTTGAGAGTGCTGATTATGATGTGGTGTTGCGGTGCAGTACAGTGGAAAAAGCGGTGGTATATGGGATGTAACAGTGTTTTGATTGGGACACCGGGATCCAATGTGGCTTACCTTGCATCGGGAGTCCTATGTAGCGCGGGAGGCATCACTGGTGCTGGGGTGGCTTCGAGTCTGCTATGGGACACCACAAGAGAGGTGGCCCTATCCCTCCTGGAATTGTTATGACAGGGCTCTGCAGATGGAGGACAACAACAAATGGACTTCAAAACCCTAATGACGGAGACGATATGCCAGGGATGGAGAACTGGCGACCCGTGTATACACACACACAACCTACCAGGTAAATGTATGGAGTTTTGCAGGGGGATGTGTGCAGTATGGTCTTTGAGTGGAGGAGCTTCTTGTTCTGCTGTCTCACCCAAGTTCTCTGCATCGTCACACCCTCTCATTTCACTGCAGACACACACAGTCAAGCTCACATTCAACTGCGTGGTAAGCTGAAGGCTAGATTACTAGATACAGTGAGTGAGTGAGTGAGTGAGTGAGTGAGTGAGTGAGTGAGTGAGTGAGTGAGTGAGTGAGTGAGTGAGTGAGTGAGTGAGTGAGTGAGTGAGTGAGTGAGTGAGTTCCATGATTTTACCTGAGTAACACATGTTCATTGGGTAAAGGATCAGTTCCGTTTCTGGACATGGAGTGGCCGAGTTCAGCTGCAGTGGCTTGCTGGAACCTGCAAGAGAGACAAAATGAAGTACATGCCCCAATTATTGTGCATATATTGTTAGATGTATCATTTTTCTAAAATATAATTAAATTCAATACCTGCTGTAATCGAGGCGTGTGTGGAGGAGCTGCTGGTTCTGTCTGATCAGCCTCTCCTCCTGCTGCGCCAGCCGCGCCTGCAGCCGCTCCCTCTCCACCTCCAGCTGCAGCTTCTGCAGGAGCAGCTGGTGCCTCCTCTCCTCCCAGTCCTCCCGGCCCAGGAGGGGAGCGGTTAGGTCCCTCTCTGACCCTGCTCCCTGCCATGCTGGGTCCCCTTCAAGTAGTAACCTCCGGGGTCCAGGTAGACGTCTGCTGTCTTCGGGTGGTTCACCAGAATTGTTGTGGAGCCGTGGGCTGGTGTTGCCCAGTCGAGGGTCTTCTGTGGCCCCCCTATGGGGAAACCCCCCATTGACCAGATGTTCCCGTCTGCTACGGGCTCCTACTCCTCGGAAACCCTGGCATTTGATTGGTCCCTGGGATTGGTTGCTAGAGGAGGAGTAGGGAGGGGAGGTGGCTGAGTGGAGGTCGTCTGAGAGAGAGGCGGGACTGAGGTATGGGACTCTTTCCCTGCCACTTCTCTCTCTTCCTCCTCCGTTTGTCCCTGTTCCTCCAGGAGTGGGCAGGCCCAGGTAGGAGCCATCCCAGGCTGTGGCTATCTCTGCCCTGCTAGGCTTGGTGGAGCATACCTCACTGCTGGGGGCCTGTGGAGACAAGAGAGCCACCTAGTCAAATATACCCTTCTTTTTTATCTATTGTAAATATATTATTCAATGTTACTATTTAATGTTGTGCACCTGTACTACATTTCAGCCTATAGTAAGCTCTATGTGGGCATCAATAAAATCTGAAATGTGTCATGTGTTTGTCTCCAATCTCCACAAGTGTATAAGTGGTAAGAGCAAGAGGTCAATTTTGCAGTTAGTTACCTCACTCTGATAGTCACTCCTTCCCTTCACCCTTTTTAACTTTTCTGTGAGAAAGCAGTGGTTAAGCCAAGATGGACCCGACACCAATACAATGCAGAACTAAGATTTGGGTTTGGGCAAGACTGAGATTCTCATGAAAGTGCCGAGCACAGGGAAACCAAGGTCAATGAAGCGAGAGAGATAAACACAAAGTAAGGTAAAGCCCACCTTCAGCAAGACAAGAGAGTGACTAATTCAATGTGAGGTCACAGAGCATGCAAACACATTACTCAGTCCCACTGTAGGACACGGAGGACGACAAAGTGATCTATCCTCAGAGCAGGGGGACCCAGGAAGATGTCTCTAAATGGTTACCTTGAGAAAAGCAACCAGAGTTCTGCTACTTACTGTATGTGGTCATAATGTAGTGATTTTTTTTTTACTATTGTGATATCTGACATGCTGTCTAGGTCCAAGTAAGGGTCCTTTAAAAATAAAATGTGTGTGTGAGTCTCTCTCCCAGTTGGCAGCATTGTGATTGATGGTGAACAGTGGCGGTAGCTTGGAGCACCGGGGAAGATTATACACACAGACACGCACCACTCGCCATCTCTCTCAGACACACGTCTGTATCACACACTCTTACTACGCACACTCGTACAGACACACACAGAGTGAGTACCTTTCTGTGGGAGTTGGAGCTGCGGGAGTGGCTGAGCTGGGCGATAGACTGGTTGAGTTTCTCCTGCTGTTGAGAGAGGTACTGCTGGTAGAGCCCCAGCAGCTCCTGGCACTCCCGGTACTGCTGCTGTAGGCCTGGGCAATAGGGGGCTGGGGTTAAGGGTAATATTCTTGACTTTATTCCCTTTTTTGGGATACATTTCAATTGACATTTTGAAGACATCAAATATAACCCCAAAAGGACATCTCCAACCACCACGCCTTCATTAGGCCAGGAAAGTAAACAGAACAGTGCGTTACCTCAAAAAGTTGAAAAGGACAAACTGAAAAGAGCATGATAAAAAGTTGAGGGGCTTTATAGACTTCTCCATCTGGGTCGGCCCAGGCTGAGCAGAGCTGGGCCGTGATGCCAGATCTGAGTGCAAGGCCGAATGCCAGACATAGAACTGGCACCTGACTGGCGCCACGCTGCAGAAGGCAGGACACAGCTCATCTGGTGCAGAACCACTGCTGGGCATGAGGGATAGGCTGTTGGTCATGGTGTACACGACACCTGTCGGATTCGTGCCTGTCTGAGTGGACTGATCCATTGTGGAGGCTATGGGGGTGGCACAGTCCATCAGTCTAAGACATTTACTACAGAAATTGTATATGGTTTTATTATGTTTGAACAATGGTGCAACACAAACACTTTTTTATTTACAGTGGGGCAAAAAAGTATTTAGTCAGCCACCAATTGTGCAAGTTCTCCTACTTAAAAAGATGAGAGGCCTGTAATTTTCATCATAGGTACACTTCAACTATGACAGACAAAATGAGGGGGAAAAATCCAGAAAATCACATTGTATTATTTTTAATGAATTTATTTGCAAATTGTGGTGGAAAATAAGTATTTGGTCAATAACAAAAGTTTATCTCAATACTTTGTTATATACCCTTTGTTGGCAATGACAGAGGTCAAATGTTTTCTGTAAGTCTTCACAAGGTTTTCACACACTGTTGCTGGTATTTTGGCCCATTCCTCCATGCAGATATCCTCTAGAGCAGTGATGTTTTGGGGCAACACGGACTTTCAACTCCCTCCAAAGATTTTCTATTGGGTTGAGATCTGGAGACTGGCTAGGCCACTCCAGGACCTTGAAATGCTTTTTACGAAGCCACTCCGTTGACCGGGCGGTGTGTTTGGAATCATTGTCATGCTGAAAGACCCAGCCACGTTTCATCTTCAATGCCCTTGCTGATGGAAGGAGGTTTTCACTCAAAATCTCACGATACATGGCCCCATTCATTCTTTCCTTTACACGGATCAGTCGTCCTGGTCCCTTTGCAGAAAAACAGCCGCAAAGCATGATGTTTCCACCCCCATGCTTCACAGTAGGTATGGTGTTCTTTGGATGCAACTCAGCATTCTTTGTCCTCCAAACACGACGAGTTGAGTTTTTACCAAAAAGTTATATTTTGGTTTCATCTGACCATATGACATTCTCCCAATCTTCTTCTGGATCATCCAAATGCTTTCTAGCAAACTTCAGACGGGCCTGGACATGTACTGGCTTAAGCAGGGGGACACGTCTGGCACTGCAGGATTGGAGACCCTGGCTGGAGTCCCTGGCGGCGGAGTGTGTTACTGATGGTAGGCTTTGTTACTTTGGTCCCAGCTCTATAAGGATCATTCATTAGGTCCCCCCGTGTGGTTCTGGGATTTTTGCTCACCGTTCTTGTGATCATTTTGACCCCACTGGGTGAGATCTTGCATGGAGCCCCAGATCGAGGGAGATTATCAGTGGTCTTGTATGTCTTCCATTTCCTAATAATTGCTCCCACAGTTGATTTCTTCAAACCAAGCTGCTTACCTATTGCAGATTCAGTCTTCCCAGCCTGGTGCAGGTCTACAATTTTGTTTCTGGTGTCCTTTGACAGCTCTTTGGTCTTGGCCATGGTGGAGTTTGGAGTGTGACTGTGAGGTTGTGGACAGGTGTCTTTTATACTGATAACAAGTTCAAACCGGTGCCATTAATACAGGTAACAAGTGGAGGACAGAGGAGCCTCTTAAAGAAGTAGTTACAGGTCTGTGAGAGCCAGAAATCTTGCTTGTTTGTAGATGACCAAATACTTATTTTCCACCATAATTTGCAAATAAATTCATTCAAAATCCTACAATGTGATTTTCTTTCTCATTTTGTCATAGTTGAAGTGTACCTATGATGAAAATTACAGGCCTCTCATCTTTTTAAGTGGGAGAACTTGCACAATTGGTGGCTGACTAAATACTTTTTTGCCCCACAGTATATATATATATTTTTTTTACATAAAATGTACTTTCTCCTGCGTTGGATAGTGGTCACTGTCCACAGTTCTGAAACATTTGGGCACTGTTGAATTGGCGCCTTTCCCTAGACCATGTTGTATGTGCATAATCGCAAAGTTAACCAACATATTGGTGTTAAGAACAATGCAACGGAGGCAGCAGCGGAGTTAGGAGAACAGAAAACAGCCCTTGCCTTAATTGTCTAAGAAAAGTGAGGAGAGAGGAAATCCCCACTTAATAAGGACTATAAACAATAGCCTAATTGTTAATGTGCCTGGCTTTATAAATCATCCGTATACAGCGCATTCGGAAAGTATTCAGACCCCTTCCTTTTACCACATTTGTTTTTACGTTACAGCCGTATTCTAAAATGTATTAAATAAATATAATCAATTTAAACAACGACAAATGACAAAGTGAAAACATGTTTTTAGACATTTTTGAATATTTATGAAAAATCAAACACATAAATGCATTATTTACCTTTGAAATTAGACTCAAAATTGAGCTCAGGTGCATCCTGTTTCCATTGATCATCCTTTTCATCCTACCTGTGGTAAATTCAATTGATTGAACATTATTTGAAAAGGCACACACCTGTCTAAGTGGTCCCACAGTTGACAGTGCATGTCAAAGCAAAAACCAAGTCATGAGGTCAAAGGAGAGCTCCGAGACAGGATCGTGTTAAGGCATAGATCTGGGAAAGGGTACCAAAATATTTCTGGCATTGAAAGTCCCTAAGAACAAAGTGTCCTTCCTCATTCTTAAATGGAAGAAGTTTGGAACCACCAAGACTCTTCCTAGAGCTAGTTGCCTGGCCAAACTGAGCAATAGGGGAAGAAGGGAGGTGACCAAGAACCCAATGGTGACTCTGACAGAGCTCCAGAATTCCTCTGTGGAGATGGGAGAACCTTCCAGAAAGACAAATCATCTCTGCAGCACTTTACCAATCAGGCATTTATGGTAGAGTGGCAAGACAGAAGACATTCCTCAGTAAACAGCATAACAGCCCGCTTGGAGTTTGTCAAAAGGCACTTAAAGGACTCTCAGACCACAAGAAACAAGATTCTCTGGTCTGATGAAAACAAGATTGAACTCTTTGGCCTGTATGCCAAGCGTCACGTCTGGAGGAAACCTGGCATGATGGTGACAGCATCATGCTGTGGGATGTCACGTCTGGAGGATACAGCCTCAATTCTTCTTGAGTATGACGCTACAAGTTTGGCACACCTGTATTTGGGTAGTTTCTCCCATTCTTCTCTTCAGATCATCTCAAGCTCTGTCAGGTTGGATGGGGAGCATCACTGCAAAGCTATTTTCAGGTCTCTCCAGAGACGTCCGATCGGGTTCAAGTCCGGGCTCTAGCTAGGCCACTCAAGGACATTGAGACTTGTGCCGAAACTACTCCTGCGTTGTCTTGGCTGTGTACTTATGGTGGATGTCCTGTTACATTTGCAAACATTTCTAACAACCTGTTTTTGCTTTGTCACTGTGTGTAGATTGATGAGGAAAATGTTTTAAATGTAATCATTTTTAGAATATAGCTGTAAAGTTTAAAAAATGTCAAAAGTCAAAGGTTCTGAATACTTTCCTAATGATCTCTCTCTCTAGTCAAAAGTTTGGACACACCTACTCATTCCACATTTCTCCTTTATTGTTCTACATTGTACAATAATAGTGAAGACATCAAAACTATGAAATAACACATATGGAATCATGTATGAACCAAAAAAGTATATTTTATATTTGAGAATCTTCAAAGTAGCCACCCCCAGGGTGTATTGACTCTCTGTGGTCACTAAAGATCCCATGGCACTTATCGTAAGAGTAGGGGTGTTAACCCCAGAGTCCTGGCTAAATACCATCACGATCACCTAATCATCCCCAGCGTACAATTGGCTCATTCATCACCTCTCCACTGTAAGTATTCCCCAGGTCATTGCTGTAAATGAGAATGTGTTCTCAGTCAACTTACCTGGTTAAATAAGGGTATATATTAAAAAATAAAATTGCCTTGACAGCTTTGCACACTATTGCCATTTAGTCACCTGGAATGCATTTCGATGAACAGGTGTGCCTTGTTAATAGTTATTTTGTGGAATTTCTTTCCTTCTTAATGCTTTGAGCCTATCAGTTGTGTTGTGACAAGGTACAGTTGCTATACAGAAGATAGCCCGATTTGGTAAAAGACCGTCCATATTATGGCAAGAACAGCTCATATAAGCAAAGAGAAAAGACAGTCCATTACTTTCAGACATGAAGGTCAGTCAATCCGGAAAATTAATCTTTTAAAGTTTCTTCAATTACAGTCGCAAAAAACATCAAGCGCTATGACGAAACTGGATCTCATGAGGACCACCACAGAAAAGGAAGACCCAGAGGATAAGATTTGTTTTTTTTTTGTTCATTAGAGTTACCAGACTCAGAAATTGCAGCACAAATAAATGCTTCACAGAGTTCAAGTAACAGACATCAACAATTCAGAGGAGACTGCGTGAATCAGGCCTTCGTGGTTGAATTACTGCAAAGAAACCACTACTAAAGGACACCAATAAGAAGAAGAGGCATGTAGGCCTCTCCAGGTCTCGCACCCACTGTGAAATATGGTGGAGGATCGGTGATGATCTGGGGGTGCTTCAGCAAGGGTGGAATTGGGCAGATTTGTCTTTGTGAAGAACGCATGAATCAAGGTTGTCCTGGAAGAAACCGTTCTTCCATATGCTCTGACAATGTTCCCCAACCCTGAGGATTGTTTTTTCCAGCAGGACAATTCTCCATACCACACAGCCAGGTCAATCAAGATGTGGATGGAGGACCACCAGATCAAGACCCTGTCATGGCCAGCCCAATCTCCAGACCTGAACCCCATTGAAAACCTCTGGAATGTGATCAAGAGGAAGATGGATGATCACAAGCCATCATATAAAGCCGAGTTGCTTGAATGTTTGTGCCAGGGGTGGCATAAAGTCACCCAACATCAATGTGAAAGGTTGGTGGAGAGCATGCCAAGACGCATGAAAGCTGTGATTGAAAATCAGGGTTATTAGACCAAATATTGATTTCTGAACTCTTCCGTTAAAACATTAGTATTGTGTTGTTTAAAATTCATTTTATTCGAGGTCTGACAACACTGTATATTTTTTGTTATTTTGACCAGTTGTCATTTTCTGCAAATAAATGCTCTAAATGAGAACATTTTATTTGACATTTTGGGGAAATGTTGTCAGTAATTTATAGAATAAAACAAACATTTTCATTTTACCTAAACACACCTATAAATAGTAAAACCAAAGAAACGGATCATTTTGCAGTGGTCTCTTCATTTTTTCCAGAGCTGTATATGCAAACCCCCACACAGAGAATTTGCAATGAACCTAGCAATGAAACACACTACCAAATCCTCACCTGTAGTCACCCACAAAGACGGGTACACAGTCTCAAACGCACTCCTACCAACCAACTACTACCCATAAACCTCCCTGCTCCAGGCCATATATTTTTATGGGTGGGCCATCGCCCCTGGCTGATGAGTTTCTCAACACATCACCTTTAAAAGTCCCTGATTTAACAGCAAATGAAAGTTTCAAAGTGAAGCCATATTGAAGTAACAGTCTGTGGAAGGATACGCTAGGAGAAAACACTCTGGTGTCGGAGGAGTTCAATCAAGCCTGGGAAATGAAATGGAGTAGAGCAAGAGAAAGACTTCAGATGAAGTGGAATGAAAGTGAATGCCCTGTCGACAAATGCTCCAAAGCTTCTTTCATACACTCTACCGGTAAGTAACACCTGAACCGTCTGTCTGCATAAGGCTGTTTTTCCACTGACGTTATGTCATAGCAATCATAGGGAGTCATGACAACTGAAGTTTTTTTATGACACATGGCTATCAAAACTCGACAGAACCGGCCAAACATTTGTTTCAATTCCCATGTCAACCGATTCATATAGGTAATATAATGTCCTCTGGGGTAACACTTTTATTCAAAGGAATCTAGTACATGTCAGAGTCAACCCACACAAATCTGGTATTGCAAGCATCATGCTCCAACCAACAGTCATTGCAACCACAAACAATACCTATGCCGATTATAGGATGTGGATGTTCTGAGAGTGTAAACAACACACCTACTTTAAAAACATTGTTGGGCAGACGCAGCCTCGCCTTTCAAGGCCTGGTAATCTAAGACGACTAGAGCGCAATTGATAAGGTTCTATTCCAATGCTGAAAACAGTGAAAACTCTTCTGAGTCTTGGGCATGAGCCAATCCGAATGCCCACCCTCTTCAATCAAAGCGGTAGCAACCGCTTCTTCTGCCACTCAATCCAAAAATATACAAAATCAAGACTTTGCTTTCGAAGGCTTCAGACAGAGTCTGTCAAAATTATTCATTCGCCCTGTCAGGCCACGCCCAAATGAAATCCACCTCTAGGTGGAATAAATGTGCACAGGAGAGGAATATTTTCAAAGCCGGCCATTTTTGCACTGTGCAAAATCGACTGGGTGTGTGTTAAGTCACGGTGATGGTTAATTGATGAAAGTGTACAGTTAGCATAACTGCCTTATAGCCAATACAAATAAACCAGTTTACAATCAACCCAACCAAATACCAATAAATATACTTGCTAACAATCACTATAGCTTAAGGTTTACTCTGTCTATTGATGGTATTAAAAGTCGCTCTGGATAAGAGCGTCTGCTAAATGACTTAAATGTAAATGTAAATGTCTAACAAAAATTATGTGACAAAGAAAATTCTAAGTTTAGCCCTTTAACCATTGCCTAAGGGAGGAGGGTAGAGACACTTATTTCAACCACAGCCACTGACAGAATAGTAAGGTAATTGATTAAAAAGTAGTATGTGATTTGTGAAGCACAAACTCAGAATTGATATCTATCCTTTTTACCTCTCCAAGACATCATGCCAAGGAGAAATAACCAACTACAAGCTTATTCAAATCTTACATTTTATTCAACACTTGAGCTCCAAAATGGTCCTGACAAACAACATTTCAACAAATATGCTTTCACTCATCTCTCATTGTGGGTCTTTAGATAGGAGAGATATACACATCCTCCCCTTGATAACCTGACTCTGGTAGATAAGACTGTCATGGAATTAGACTTTACAAGTCTTCCCCTCGTCTGTTTGCCTTTGGTGTCTCCTTAACCTTTAAAAGATCCATCTGGAACCCTACGTCTCAGAACTCTTTACGACTCCGTGTGTGCGTTAAAGACCGGTTATCCCCTCGGGGTGCTTTAATCAAAGGGTTTTCCCCCCTCAAATTTGTTTTTAATGGAGTTTAGAAGTTTTGTGTAAATGCCAGGTCTCCCAGTCAAAGTGCCTTTAATTGAGTTGTGCTTTTCTAATTTCCCAGCTCTGCTGCCAATTGTGCAATTTACCAACAGGCGATTACTTTTCATATTTCGCAGCGTTTTCCCCCTAAATTGACGGTTCTCACCAAGTCGGTTTGACCTGAGTGGAATCATTAAAGAGGACATCAAGGAGGGTGGGGGGTGCAAAAGTAGAGGAAACAGGGTAATTATGGGATGCTGTTGGAATTATAGAAAAGTTGCCAGGTCAGGCCAAGAGACTGAGCCTGACAGTGTTAGCTCGCTTAGAATCAACTGGTGGTGCTGTAACTGGTCATAAAAAGGTAAGAAACGAAAGTATGTGGACAACCTTTCAAATTAGTGGATTCAGCCATTTCAGCCACACCTGTTGGTAACAGGTGTATAAAATTGAGCACACAGCCATGCAATCTCCATAGACAAACATTGGCAGTATAATGGCATTACTGAAGAGCTCAGTGACTTTCAACATGGTACCGTCATAGGATGCCACCTTTCTAAACAAGTCAAATTTCTGCCCTGACAAATTTCTGCCCTGGTCAACTATAAGTGCTGTTATTGTGAAGTGGAAATGTCTAGGAGCAACGGCTTAGCCCCGAAGTGGTAGATCATACAAGCTCACAGAATGGGATCGCAGGGTGCTGAAGCACGCAGAAATGTCTACGGTTGCAAATGCCTCTGGAAGCAACATCAGCACAAGAACTGTTCTTCAGGAAATGGGTTTCCATGGCCGAGTAGCCGCGTCGGCGTGCTTTACACCACGCGTCGGCTGGAGTGGTGTAAAGCACGCCGCCATTGGACTCAGGCTCCTCAGTTCCAGTGAAGGGAAACCTTAATGTTACAGCATACAATAACATTCTATACGATTCTGTGCTTCCAACTTTGTGGCAACATTTTGGGGTAGGCCCATTCCTGTTTCAGCATGACAATGCCCCCGTGCACAAAGCACGGGGCAGCTGTTATAGCAGAAAGGGGGGACCAACTCCATATTAATGCCCATGATTTTGGAATGAGATGTTCGATGAGCAGGGATCCACATACCTTTGGTCTTGTAGTGTATGACAGAATTCAGTGCATCAAGAAGAACAAGAATACCAAGACATGAGAGAAGAGCAAATGCCACAGTCCCACAAGATAAAACGTCAGAGAAGGAAACGGTTTCAAACACTGAATGTAATCCACAGTGAACTCAGACATGGGGCAAATGTCATTTTAAAATGTCAAGACGTGGCCAAGACTCAAAATCGTGGAAAAAGCAGGAGGGAATGGAGGTACATGGGCATGTAATAACGCTCATGGAGTATCTGTCATACCACTGAGGTTTGCAGTGGAGATATCAAGCTGTATACAATGCTGCCCCCTGCTGACAGGTAGGAATAGCTTTTTAATTATTTTGTGGCAGACTGGGCTGCAGTGTGTGCAAATACACATGGCTGTCTTTTAAATCAGTGACTGATACAGACCTTGGAAGGCAAGAGAACACCGGCACGCACTGTTGTCCTCAAAGACTGGATTTGAGGATACTTCACACAGACAATGCCAGTGAGATAGGCCCTCTGTATTAGAGGTCGACGATTATGATTTTTCAACGCCTATACCGATAATTGGAGGACCAAAAAAAGCTGATACCGATTAATCGGCCGATTTTTATATATAAAATATATATTTGTAATAATGATAATTACAACAATACCGAATGAGCACTTATTTTAACTTAATATAATACATCAATAAAATCAATTCAGTCTCAAATAAATAATGAAACATGTTCAATTTGGTTTAAATACTGCAAAAACTAAGTGCTGGAGAAGAAAGTAAAAGTGCAGTATGTGCCAGGTAAAAAAGCTAACGTTTAAGTTCCTTGCTCAGAACATATGAAAGCTGGTGGTTCCTTTTAACATGAGTCTTCAATATTCCCAGGTAAGACGTTTTAGATTGTAGTTATTATTGGAATTATAGGACCATTTCTCTCTATACCATTTGTATTTCATTAACCTTTGACTATTGGATGTTCTTATAGGCACTTTAGTATTGCCAGTGTAACAGTATAGCTTCCGTCCCTGTCCTCTCTCCTACCTGGGCTCGAACCAGGAACACAACGACAACAGCCACCCTCGAAGCAGAGTTACCCATGCAGAGCAAGGGGAATAACTACTCCAAGTCTCAGAGCGAGTGACGTTTGAAACGCTATTAGCACGCACACCGATAACTAGCTAGCCATTTCACATCGGTTACACCAGCCTAATCTCGGGAGTTGATAGGCTTGAAGTCATTAACAGCAGAGCTGCTGGCAAAACGCATGAAAGTGCTGTTTGAATGAATGCTCACGAGCCTACTGGTGCCTACCATCGCTCAGTCAGACTGCTCTATCAAATCATAGACTTAGTTATAACATAATAACACACAGAAATACGAGCCTTAGGTCATTAATATGGTCGAATCAGGAAACTATCATCTCGAAAACAAGACGTTTATTCTTTCAGTGAAATACGGAACCATTCCGTATTTTATCTAACGGGTGGCATCCCCAAGTCTAAATATTGCTCTTACATTGCACAACCATCAATGTTATGTCATAATTATGTACAATTCTGGCAAATTAATTACGGCCTTTGTTAGGAAGAAATTCTCTTCACGCAGTTCGCAACGAGCCAGGCGGCCAAAACTGCTGCATATACCCTGACTGCTTGCACAGAACGCAAGAGAAGTGAGACAATCTCCCTACTTAGAATAAATTCATGTTAGCAGGCAATATTAACTAAATATGCAGGTTTAAAAAATATATACTTGTGTAGTGATTTTAAGAAATGCATTGATGTTTATGGTTAGGTACACATTGGTGCAACGACAATGCTTTTTTCACGAATGCCCTTGTTAAATGACCCGTTTGGCGAAGTAGGCTGTGATTCAATGATAAATTAACAGGCACTGCATCGATTATATGCAACGCAGGACAAGCTAGAGAAACTAGTAATATCATCAACCATGTGTAGTTAACTAGTGATTATGTTAAGATTGATTGTTTTTTATAAGATAAGTTTAATGCTAGCTAGCACCATACCTTGGCTCCTTGCTGCACTCGCATAACAGGTAGTCAAGCCTGTCACGCAGGCTCCTCGTGGAGTGCAATGTAATCGGCCACAATCGGTCAAAATTGGTGTCCAAAAATGCAGATTACCGATTGTTATGAGAACTTGAAATCGGCCCTAATTAAATCGTCCATTCCGATTAATCGGTCAACCTCTACTCTGTATGTCTGTGTGCATCCATGGAGAAAAGGATACTCTCTCTCTCCTGTACAATGAGCTGGTTCTGCTGCTCCAGCTGTAGAATCTTGCACTCAAAGTTCTCCTGTTCATCCTTCAACCTCTGTACCGACTCCTCCTTCTCCTCACTCACTCTGGGAAAGAAGAGGTAGAGGGTCAGGGATTATAGCAGTGTACCCCCTGAATAAACTTAATTCTTGAGAACATTTCTTAGGGCTGATCCCATTTAGTCAAGTGGTCGATATGCTGTTGGTTGACTGAAATTTCTTTAGTCGAGCAGTTGCAATTATATATTTTTTTTCATGGTGCAAAAGACATCTGTCTGATTCATGCCTGTCCAGTGGACAACTCCATTGAGGCGACCACGGGGATGGCACAGTCCATCACTCTAACACATGTGATACTGAAATTGTACATGGTTATATTATGTAAAAAATAATGGTGTAACACTAATACATCTAATATTATAACAAATGCGCTTTCTCCCGCGGTGGATACGGTCTCTGTCCACAGTTCTAAAACAATTTTCAGTGCGCCGTATAATTGGCGCCCTTCCCTATGTTGTGCATAATAGCAAAGTTAACCAGAATAATGGGTGGGATTGAGAACAATGCAGCGGAGGCAGCAGCAACAGAAAAGAGGAAAGAGCCCTTGCCTTAGCCTAATTGTCTAAGAAAATTGAGGAGAGGAAACCCCACCTTAATTCGGCCAATAATCAATGGCCTAACTGTTAAATGTCCCTGGTTTTATAAATCATCCATATACAGTATCAGTCAAAAGGACATACTTACTCATTCCAGGATTTTTCATTATTTTTACATTGTAGAATAATAGTGAAGACATCAAAACTATGAAATAACACATATGGAATCATGTAGTAACCAAAAAAGCGTTAAAAACATCTAAATATATTCTATATATTTGAGATTCTTCAAAGTAGCCACACTTTGCCTTAATGAGAGCTTTGCACTCTTGGCTTGCTTCTGTTGCCTGTTTGAGAGTTTAATTGCCTACTGATTCCGTGAGCACTTAAGCCTCATGCAACGGAAAAAAAGTTTGATTTAGCAATTTCACAGATTTGGCTGTTTTTAAGATTTGCTCTGCTATAATAAAGGCTTTACAATTGTTTTTCGTTACAACCGACTGGTATTACTTTGAATTTATTTAGTGTTGTATACACTATTCCAATCACGCAGAAAAAAATATAGTAATCTAACACCACTTTTTGTCACACATATGCACGCAGCTCTCACTCCTATACCCACCTTTTTCTTGATCTCATTATTGTTATTATTACAATTATTATTATACACATCATTATAATAAGTAATGTCGTTATGATTAGTCGGCTTTGTATAGTTGCCTTGTATAACCATCATTGAGCTGTAGGCCAAAGAGCGTGTCCTGTCTAGTCTTAATACCGTAACTTACTAAGGCCTAAATTTCAATATACTGTATAGGCTACTGTATCAAACAATCATTCCTTCATGCCATCACACAGCATACGAGACATTCATGCTTTGAAATGCAATCAAGCATTTTTGTTATACAATTAAATAAAGGGAGCTTTCATTAATTAACTTAAACAATAAATAAACCTGCAAAGTAAATGTTTTTAGTCTGCTGTAATAAAGACTAGATATTTATTTCATTAGAACAGACTGAGGTACACTTATTTATTTAGTATTGTTTACACCGTTCCAAATGGTCAGAAATAATATTGTAATCTAACAGCAACTGTTTGGCACACATAATACTCTCGCAATGCTTGCTCTTATACCCTCCTTTTTCTTGATCTCCAGTAGTTTCCACAACTAAGTCAAATGTCTTCCATAGATCTGACTTCCCCTGTGACCTAAATTGCTTTTTACCACCTGAGGAACATTGCCAAGGTACGGCCGCTTCTCTCTCAGGCTGATGCAGAGAGACTCAGCCATGCTTTTATTACAAGTAGGCTTGACTACTGTAATGCTCTCCTGTCTGGTCTACCCAAGAAATCCATTGGTCAATTGCAAAACATACAAAATGCTGCAGCACGGGTACTGACCAAGACCAGATGGAGAGCACACATTACACCGGTTTAAGGTCTCTGCACTGGCTGCCTATGAGTTTTACAATTCATTTTTATATTATTCTGTTGGTTTTTAGACATGCCCAGTAGGTCGCTCATGTCCTCTGGCATTGGCCTTTTAATTATATCAAAGCCTAGGACCAAGAGGCATGCAGAGGCAGCCTTTCATTATTAGGCCCCCAGCCTCTGGAATAGCCTGCCAGAGAACCTGAAGGTGGCCGAAACTGTGGACATATTTAAAAGAGATTTTAAAACACGTTTTTAGCTTTGCTTTTCCTTGCAGTGCTTTTTAGTTATTGAGTGTGTCTCATTCTTTTGTTTTTTATCCTCTTATGTTTGTTGTGTAGTAAATATTTCAGCTTTTATTTTCATTGTTTTTATTTTTCCTGTAAAGCACATTGAGTTGGACTCCATTTCTGAAATGTGATGTATAAATAAAGCTTGATTTGATTTCCCTCCTTAGCAACCAGTAAACAATCACCCATTTCAAGTGTATTTTTTACTTCCTCCACATCCATTTTGCTGTCACGTGTTACTGTGTTCGGAGTTTCTTATAACCAATTGATTGATGTGATAATGATAGGCTATAGGTCAGGCTGTTGGTCACATGCATGCGATATTTACATGTTTCACGTAAAGAGAGCAGGGCCATTTTTTTTATAAACAAATTAGGGATTTCAGGAACAACTTTTTAGTCAGAAACAAGTAAGAAACTAAATAGCTGAAATTACGTTGTAGCTTCAGCACGGATAGTGCAATAAACACTTGCTGTGGTGCCTTTTCAATACAGTAGGGAGGAGAGCGAGACAACATGCACCAGTAACACAGGCACTCGCTGTATTTTTTTTAACAGTGACCATCTCTTTTTTGAGTAATTTCTGTATGTTAATTATTTAATCAAATAGTGTCAGACAAGCTCAGTAGATATGCAGTTGATTTTATTCAAACACATAGGGTGTGTCTGTTTATATATGGAAAAATAAGTTTAAACATTTCAACAAATAGATTGGTCGAAGGAACAGGACGACTATGGGTCGACCAAGATTTTTTTTAGTCGTGGACAGCCCTAATATCTCTACACCCCCACTCCCTGCCAAACACACACACAAAATCCCTCTTATGATGAATGAGCAGTTACCTGGCCAGCTCCTGGATGAGGTTGGCGATGCGCCGTTTATCCTCAGGACAGAGGTCCTTCAGAGAGGCCCTGCTCTTAGCCTGGGTCACCTCAGAGAGTGCCTGAGCAAAAGACAGTTTTTTTATGAATCACATAAAACAGAAAGCCTTAGATCATGAAAAAAAAGAGTGCAAAACAGTGCAGTATATTGAGTGATACTACCCTATTGAATGTCAGCCCGTTTCTGCTTTTTTATCTTCCCTGGTTTGTCCAAATTAGCAAGCATTGTTTAATCAGGCATGAGATCAACTTAGAACAACTTAGAACATCTGAGAAAAGAGGGCCAATATCAATTTCAATCAGAAATGTTTGATTCATCCACATCCCTGTTGAATTAAGAAATAGCTGTGTACCCAGGCTTTATGTTTGCAAGGGCCTGTTCCGACTGGAGAGGCTATTAGCTAGTAACCAGTTAGGGTCAAGGGAGAGGTCCCTCTTGGCAAACCTACCTGCGAGGTGGTGAGGAGATGCTGCCGAGTGGCTGGGCTGGGGGATGGGACTGTGGCTTCAGGTGCGATCTGGAGCTGTCCTCTACCCATGGAGGACTCAGAGACAGAGGACAGGGAAAGAGGCTGGCCTCGCATTTTATTGCCCCATCCCAGAGGAGCCTCTCCTCGGATCTGACAGCCATATTTGGCCCTCATTTTCACCTTTCTTTCACTGCTGTTGGACCAGGAGCCCGACTTAAAAGCTGTCCGAAAGTGTCCCTCTTTGTTCACTCCTGAGTGACAGAAACATGGAAAATGCAGTAACATTAGCAGCCAGCAATAGGAAAAGTGGTCAGAACTATCTCACACATGCTTTTGACAAGTGCTAATGTCCTCACCTGGAATGAACACCACAGGTTGGTCTTCATCTGATGCTGTGTGAATTGAATTAGGAAATATATTTGATGGTCTCTAACAAGACCCTCACTTCAATAAAAATCAGCATGTTGTAATTGGCTTAGGCAAGCCACTGAACTGGGTTCAGAAAGTGGCTGGCATTTGTTTATTAGCCGACGTTAGCCAACTTCCCAAAAATAGAAAGCGGACACCTAATTAGTTAACTGGGCAAACTTAGCTACATTTTAACATTTTAGTCATTTGCTCTTATCCAGAGCAACTTACAGTAAGTAGTAAGTGCATACATTCTCATACTGGTCCCCCAAGGAAATCGAACCCACAACCCTGGCGTTGCAAGCACCATGCTCTTCCAACTAAGCCACACCGGACTACAAACATTGGAATAGGTATTTAATTGGTTCTTCATTCATTGGTACTTCATTACCAGAGGAAATGGACCCTACCGCTACGCTTGTTTACACTGAGCTCAGAACACAATCATGGTTACATTAAGACACTGGAGCAAGCGCGAGATATTGGTTGGAAATTGTACCTCAAAGCAGTTATGGGACGTGCCACTGTACTTCAAATTGTACCTTTATCTACACTACTCCATCGAAAAGATTGAAATACTGCTAGTTTTCCCAGGACAAACTGCCCTTTTCGTCCTTATGCTAGCTACCAGTAGCCACTATGGAATGGCACGTTGTGTTGAACAACAAAGGAGTTGATTGGCTGACACTGCCATTCCAAAATGGCTGTGGTGGATACTGCTAGTTTTCTGGGAAAACTAGCAATATTTCAATCTTCTCAATGGAGCAGTACAAATCAAAAATGTGGAATTCAGTGGCCTATCCCATCCTTACATTGAATTCTAAGTCAGGCAGAAATAAGCATTTGAATTTGGAATAGATCCACAGGAAAGTATAATTACTTATTCATATTTCTACCACCTGGAGCATGCTCAGAACCATGTAAACATGTGCACAAGCTCCACAAGTATGCATGCTTCTTCCTGTGCATGTATTTTTATGTCGTGTGTACACTTCAGGTGATATAAATCTTCTACACACTACCAGCACTTTGAAAAGTTGATGTAAATATCCACTTTCTTGTGGATAGATTCTCACATTCCTAATGCCAAAAGGACCAAACACATGGACAACTGGTAAAGTACGTTAAAACATTTGATTCTACATTTGGCTTGTAGAGATCACAAGAAAGTTTCCTGATTCAAACACAAATTTCTGCCAGAAATGCAATTCAATGTCAAGGTTCCAGGCAAATCCAATCCCTGCATTGTGGTACATTTCCTATCCATATTTCGCACTGGCACCATATAACTGTACTTGTCATATGCAACGAATACAACAAGTGTAGACCTTAACGTGAAATTCTTACTTACAAGTCCTTAACCAACAGTGCAGATCAAGAAGAGTTAAGAAATATTTACCAAATAAACTAAAGTTTTTTTTTTAAGTATTTAAAAAGTAACAATAACAGGGCTATATACAGGGGACACCGGTACCGAGTCAGTGTGCGGGAGTACAGGTTAGTTGAGGTAAATTGAACATGTAGGTAGGGGTGAAGTAACTATGAATAGATAATAAACAGCAAGTAGCAGCAGTGTACAAAACAAATGGGGGGGTAAGGTAAAGCTGTTATGGAGCCATTTGGTCCTAGACTTGGCGCTCTGGTACTGCTTGCCGTGCGGTAATGATTGCGTCCCGACCTCAATGCAGTTCAAATCTTAAAGAAGTGTAACGGTAGGGTCGGTATCTTCTGGCAAGGTATATCACATCACAGCTACCGATCAGTTTTCCAGCCAGGTGAGAAACCACTAGCGAGCTAACGTAAACTAGCCAATTAAATCCAGATTTGCTAAAGTTAGCTAGCATGATTTAATGTTTATAGCTCGTTAGCAAATTCACCACACAACACCCGGCTTGTTAGTTAAACGTATCCAACCTTTATTAACATACTGACAATATTGACTATAAGATACGGGGGCTGTCTTTGATAGAAACCAAGTAAAAGGATACTGTCATTGATCCAAAAAAATCCTGAGTCGTTCTTTCCCATTTCTGCCGCAGCCATATTGAATCAACCGCCACTCACAAAATGCCAAGGATTGCAAGGTTCTTCTTCTTTGGGATTTGATTGGCGGTCGGATTCAACTTTTACGTGCATACACCGCCACCTACTGTACTGGAGTGTAAAGCCAGGCACGGTCGAAAGACATTAAATTATCTTCATTAGTCTTGTTCCTCTAGTAGTCTAAGAAGTGAAACACCACCATATACAGTCATTAAAAACCCACTACTCCATTCCACTACTTTGACCCTATCTCCTCCTGCACGATGCCAACGGCCTGGTAGGACGGGACACCACCCCTCAACACACCTTGTAACTCTTCTGAAGTCAAATCTCGTATACCCAAATACATCTATGCAGCTGCCACTACAAAATATATTTTCTGTGATTTATGTTCCATTTCTGCAGTACAGTTGATAACCATTGCTATGAACGCTAAGAAGCCAACCTAACTGAATAATAAATAGGCAAACTCTTTTGCCTATCCCTTTGTGCTGGCACAAATCTACGACTCAGCATACGACACCTTCTACACTTCTCTGACTCTGGCCACTTCAACCTGCCTCTTTCAGGAGGCGCTGTGTTGAAGCCACCGAACAGCAATTTTGGTACTCCTCCTCCACTGTAAAAAAAACAGATACCTTATTTACATAAGTATTCAGACACTGCTAAGAGACCTGAAATTGAGCTCAGGTGCATCCTGTTTCCATTGATCATCCTTGATATGTTTCTACAACTTGATTGGAGTCAACCTCCGGTAAATTAAATTGCTTGGACACGATTTGGAAATCCACACATCTGTCTATATAACATCCCACAGTTAACAGCGCTTGTCAGAGGTCAAAGGAAGTATCCTTACAGCTCCGAGACAGGATAGGGTCGAGTCACAGATCTGGGAAAGGGTACCAAAACATTTCTGCAGCATTGAAGGACACAGTGGCACCATTATTCTTAAATCGAAGAAGTTTGGAACCACCAAGACTCTTCCTAGAGCTGGCCACCCAGCCAGATTGAGCAATCGGGGCCTTGGTCAGGGAGGTGACCAAGAACCCGATGGGCACTCTGACAGAGCTCCAGAGTTCCTCTGTGAAATGGGAGAATCTTCAAGAAGGACAACCATCTCTGTAGCACTCCACCTTTACGGTAGATTGGCCAGATGGGAGTCACTCCTCAGTAAAAGTCACATGACAGCCCACTTGGAGTTTGCCAAAAGGCACCTAAAGGACTCAGATCATGAGAAACAAGATCCTCTGGTCTAATGGCCTTAACGCCAAGCGTCAAGTTTGGAGGAAACCTGGCAACATCCCTATGGTGAAGCCTGGTGGTGGCAGCATCATGCTGTGGGGACGTTTTTCAGCTGCACTGAATTGGAGACTAGTCAGGATCTAGGGAAAGATGAACAGAGCAAAGTACAGAGAGATCCTTGATGAAAACCATCTCCAGAGTGCTCATAACCTCAGACTGGGGTCTTGCAAATGCATCCAACAAGTTTGTAGAGTCACAAGCTTGGAATATGGGACCAAACATTCAACTTTTTACACATTTTTAAAGTAAAATATTACTTGTAAAACAATTGCATAAAATAATATCATTCCAAAAATGTTCTAAAGATTTTGAGCAAACAATACAGCTCAGTATTTGAACTGTTTTCGTTATATAGACATCATTGCTCATCTTTATCAAGGGTGTCAATCATTTTGACCCCACTGTATATACAGTACCAGTCACACCTACTCATTCAAGGGTTTTTCTTTATTGGAATATGTTTTTACATTGTACAATAATAGTGAAGACATCAAACTATGAAATAACACATATGGAATCATGTAGTAACCAAAAAAGTGTTGAACAAATCAAAATATATGTTATATTTGAGATTCTTCAAAGTTGCCACCCTTTGCCTTGATGACAGCTTTGCACATGCTTGGCATTCTCTCAACCAGCTTTATAAAGTAGTCACCTGGAATGCATTTCAATGAATAGGTGTGCCTTGTTAAAAGTTAATTTGTGGAATTTATTTATTTCTTAATGCGTTTGAGCCAATCAGTTGTGTTGTGACCAAGGTGGAGTGGTATACAGAAGATAGACATATTTGGTAAAAGAACAAGTCCATATTATGGCAAGAACAGCTCAAATAAGCAAATAGAAAAAAACAGTCCAACATTACTTTAAGACATCAGTCAATCCAGAAAATATCAAGAACTTTCAAAGTTTCTTCAAGTGCAATTGCTAAAACCATCAAGCACTATGATGAAACTGGCTCTCACGAGGACCACCACAGGAAAGGAAGAGCCAGAGTTACCTCTGCTGCAGAGGATAAGTTCTTTAGAGTTAACTGCACCTCAGATTGCAGCACAAATAAATGCTTCACAGAGTTCAACAAACATCTCAACATCAACTGTTCAGAAGAGACTATGCGAATCAGGTCTTCATGGTCGAATTGCTGCAAATAAACCACTACTAAAGGACACCAATAAGAAGAAGATACTTGCTGGGCCAAGAAACACGAGCAATGGACATTAGACCGGTGGAAATCTGTCCTTTGGTCTGATGAGTCCAAATTTGAGATTTTTTGTTCCAACTTCCGTGTCTTTGTGAGATGCAGAGGAGGTGAACGGATGATCTCTGCAGCACCCGATGTCACAGGATGGCCAAAAATATCATCAAGGACAACAACCACCCGAGCCACTGCCTGTTCACCCTGCTATCATCTAGAAGGTGAGGTCAGTACAGCTGCATCAAATCTGGGACAGAGAGGCTGAAAAACAGCATATCAAGGCCACCAGACTGTTAAACAGCCATCACTAACATAGAGTGGCCACTGCCAACATACAGACTCAAATCTCTGGCCACTTTAATACATGTAATAAATGGATTTAATTAAGGTATCACTAGTCACTTTAAATAACGGCACTTTAATAATGTAATCTACAGCATCTTGCCTATGCTGCATGGTCATCGCTCATCCATATATTTATATGTACATATTTTTATTCATCCCTTTACATTTGTGTGTATAAGGTAGTCATGAATTTGTTAGATCACTTGTTAGATATTACTGCATTGTCGGAACTAGAAGCATAAGCATTTTGCTACACTCACATTAACATTTGCTAACCATGTGTATGTGACCAATAAAATTTGAATTGATTTGGCACGGGCAGCAGGGTAGCCTAGTGGTTAGAGTGTTGGACTAGTAACCGGAAGGTTGTGAGTTCAAACCCCTGAGCTGACAAGGTACAAATCTGTCAAAACCATGTTGGTTTTTATGTTGTACCTCTTCCATTTTAACATTTTGTGTCAAGTAGATGTATATGATAACCATCAGTTTAAGATTTGCAGGTAGCTTACTCTCTTTTACAATACTGGTTTGTGGTAAGTAGATGGTAAATGGATTTACGTGCTGGACATTTTGGCCTGTGAATTAAATGACAAATTAGAAGAACAGAGCATGTCCTTGCTCACTTAGTACAGTAGGACTAACCTTTGACAAATGCTTGCATGACTAATTGGTAAAAGACCTCTTTTTTTCTTTTTTACATGACCAAGATATTAACATGACACTCTTCATAGAACAATAGGACTAAGTTAGCTAAATTTGTTATTTTCAGAAAGACTTTCCCTCTTTTTTTGTGTATCTGTGTTAACCTTCATACAGGCATGCATACAGTACCAAGCTAATAGAATAGTGTGTAGTGGAAGATGAGGCTGCAATGTCATTTGTGGTATGAGGCTCTATCACTGTCTTTCTTAACAACAAAGCAACTGCTTCCTTGCTGCCATCCTTTACCATAATGGCATTTTGAGAAATGTTATATTAACCATTTGCTCTATATGGCAATGTATTATCTATCTTCTCCTGAAAATCTATTATGGAACTGGCACAATGAGATTAAGCAAGAAATGCATTGTTTTGTGTGATTCGATTTTTTTAGTCATGATTTCTTAAAAATGGCATTTAAATGAATTGTACCTTGCTGCCAATTTCATGGCTAATGGCTCTAAGCTTGTTGACCTGGGACTCGGAGATGTCAGCACGCTTCTGAGCTTCCTCCAGCTCATGCTGCACCTTCCTGAACCTGGTCAGGTGAGTGTTGGCCTGCTCCTCCTGTTTGGATCACAAAAATACTACATTCAACAATTATACTGCATGTTTGGGGAAAACATGCAGAAGTTCAAATGTCTTATAAATTGTTTATGTTATCATCATCATCTTATCAATAAAGAAAGATCATACCAACAGTACAACAGAAACAGACTACAAGGTAGAGGGTCGAAGTAAACTTGATTCTTGTACTGTATGTTTGCCTTTATTCAGGTTTCTTATCATTTGGTTTGTGTTACCTATCCCATTTTGTATTCTACTTATTTTCTACTTCAAGTTGAACCTTAGATAAGATTATGAAAACATATTTCCCATAACCATCATTATTTACCAGGCCTATATACAGTACTGAGCAGACGCTGTAATCCAAAGGAGTTTACAGTCACTTGTGCATACATTTTACATATGAGTGGCCCCATCAGGTTAAAACCCATGACCCTTTGCTTTGCAAGCGCCATGCTCTCTGGGGCGTCAGGGTAGCCTAATGGTTAGAGCGTTGGACTAGTAACCGTTGCAAGTTCAAATCCCCGAGCTGACAAGGTACAAATCTGTCGTTCTACCCCTGAACAGGCAGTTAACCCACTGTTCCTAGGCCGTCATTGAAAATAAGAATTTGTTCTTAACTGACTTGCCTAGTAAAATAAAGGTAAACATTTTTTTTAACTGAGCCACACAGGGCCACTACTTTGCTTTATGACTTAGTAATTGTAACAACTTTCTCTGTTATATTTGTTTTACCTAATAACAAATTTGATTTATTGATGATTATTTGAAACAAGTAGGTGCAAGTAACTAACACATAGTAAGTAATAGTAATAACTTAATAATTTGAAATAAGTACCACAATGTACTGATTGATTTGATGGTAAAATATGTGTTAACTATGTCCCCAATACTAAAAATTCTGTAAAGGAATATGATACTCACAGCTTCCTCAGCCGCTCTCTTGTAGGCCTTCATTTCCAACTGAAGCTAGTCCACTAGATCCTGCAGCCTGCTCACATTTTTCTTCTCCTCTTCAGTCTGTAGAATTTACAAGAGTTGGAAATGTCCTGTCAAATACTCCACTGCAGTACACAATATCTTGTCTTTTTATAATCAATGAATCATGGTTATACCTGGTAGGTGAGCTCCTTGACTCTTCTTTCACATTTGCAAACACCTTTAATGACTTCAGCTCCACGTCTCTGTTCAGCATCAACTTCACCCTCCAGTTCTTGGACCTTACCTTACTTTTCTCAGTTAAGGTCTCATATACAATGTAGCTTGCTCTACGCCTGTATATGATGTACTGTATAGTACATACCCTAGCCTCCAGTTGCTGGAGTTGTTTCTTTCCTCCCTTCATGGCCAGGTTCTCAGCCTCATCCAGGCAGTGTGCCAGGTCCTTAACTGTGACCTCCGGGTTCTTCTTCATCCTCTCCAGGTGACAGCTGGTGTCCTGCTCCTTCTTCAACTCCTCTGCCATCATGGCAGCCTGGAATAATATGTTGTGTACATTGATTATATGAACACTTCTGCAGTAGTTGTAAAAGGTAAATGATATGATAGTTACTGATGATGTATGAACAATTAAATGTCCAAACTATTTTTATTTATCACATTGTAAGATATTGATATTATACACAAAAGCCAGAACATGAAACTCACATCCTTCTTGGCCTTCTCCTCTGCATTTCTTGCCTCCTGGACGGTGTCTTCCATTTAATCTTGGACCTGAGTAAGGTCAACCTCCAGCTTCTTCTTAGTGTTGATGAGGCTGATATTCTGTATGAATTGGGGGCATTTAATCACATTGCAAAACATGATTGTACCTCATCCCATTTGTAACCGAGAGAAGGTTAATATTTTATATGTACCTGAGAGTGCAGGAGTCCTACACGCTCACTGGCATCAACCAGCTCCTGCTCCGCCACTTTGCGGCCTCTCTCAGTCTGTTTCAGTTCTTCAATTTCAGCCATCATTAGGTTATTCCTGCGCTCCACCATAGATACCTGCTCCTTCATGTCATCTGCGACGTGGAGGGCGTCGTCAAGTTGCAGTTGGGCATCCTGAGGATTATTGGAAAATGTATTTTAACAGCATCTAAAGAGAAAGAACAATCCATTTGGGACTCAATACAAAACTTGAATGTTCCCTGGACATTCCTCAGCTGTTTCTGGGCTTCAGCAGCCTGATGGTTGGCATGGCTCAGCTGAATCTCCATCTCATTGAGGTCTCCCTCCATCTTTTTCTTGACTCTCATAGCATCATTCCTACCCCTGATCTCAGAGTCCAGAATGCTCTGCATGGAGTCCATCACCCTCTGGCTGTTCCTCTTGATCTGCTCTATCTCCTCATCCTTCTCCGCCAGCTTCCTGTCAACTTCCCCTTTGATCTGGTTGAGCTCCAGCTGTATACGAAGAATCTTGGATTCCTCATGTGCCAGTGTGCCCTATAGAATTGAACAATAACCAAACCATTAAATAATGTAGTGATGTAGGAATGACATGTATATTATCATGATCACTTTGTTGAGATAAAAACTATTGTGGTGTACACCTCTGCTTCTTCTAGTGCAGCCGGGATTTCTGCCTTTTCATTCTCCACAGTCTTCTTTGCCTTATCCAACTCATGGATGCTTTTTCCAGACTCACCAACCAGTTCAGTCAGGTGTACCCTGGCCTAATCAAAATAGAGAATAAAAAGCCTCTCTACGGCCAGAGTGTGCGGACTCCAGCCACAAAACCTGACTCTAAGGGGAGGGTCCGGGTGGGCCTTCTTACGGCAGCGGCTCGGGTGCGGGACGTGGACCCCGTTCCACCTCAGTCTTGGCCCACTTAGGTGGCACCTCTGGAGCGGGGACCCTCGCAGCAGGCCCAGGACTGAAGACCCTCGTAGAGGGCACCACTGGACCCATTATTCCACCTCGCTGCACTGGCCTGGCTACTGGGAGCATGCAAACAGGTAAGGTTTGGCAGGCTCGGTGCTCAAGAGCACCAGTGCGCCTGCACAGTCCGGTTTATCCAGTGCTACCTCCACGCACCAGCCCTCCGGTGGCAGCCCCCCGCACCAGGCTGTCTCTCCGTCTTCTGCGTACAGGTGCTTCCTCCTCTCCAGTGCTGTCAGAGTCTCCCGTCTGGCCAGAGTTGCTAGAGTCTCCCGTCTGTCCAGAGCTGCTACAGTCTCCCGTCTGTCCAGAGCTGCTACAGTCTCCCGTCTGTCCTGAGCCGCCAGAGCCACCAGCCAGCCAGGACCTGCCAGAGCCATCAGTCAGCTAGGAGCTGCCAGAGCCGCCTGTCACGCCAGCGATTCCGGAATTGTTCCTCAGTCCTGAACTACCCCTCAGTCCGGAGCTGTCCTTCAGTCCGGAGTTGCCCTCAGTCCTGAGCTACCCCTCAGTCCTGAGCTACCCCTCAGTCCTGAGCTACCCCTCAGTCCTGAGCTGCCCCTCAGTCCTGAGCTGCCCCCCAGTCCGGAGGAGTTTGTTCAGTCCAGAAGCATCCTTCAGTCCAGAGCTGCCCCTCAGTCCAGTGGGGCCCTTTAGCAGTGTTGCCAGTCCTATGTCGGCGGCGAGGGCCGCCACTCAAAGGACGCTACTAAGGTGAACAAAAACTGTGGTGGAGTGGGGGCCACGTCCAGCGCCAGAGCCGTCACCGCGGACAGATGCCCACCCAGACCTTCCCTATAGGTTCAGGTTTTGTGGCCGGAGTCCGCACTTTGGGGCGAGGGGGTGTTAGTCGTTGTCTCTGATTGGGAACCATATTTAGGTAGCCTGTTTTGTCATTGTGGGTTGTGGGTGATTGTCTATGTGTAATGTTTGTGTCAGCACGATTGTGCATTAGCTTCACAATTGTCACTTTGTTGTTTTGTAGTGTTCCGTTTTTCCATTAAAATGACGAACACTTACCACGCCGCATCTTGGTCCTCCTCTCTATCTCCAGACGATGATCGTGACATCATGGGAGTTTGAGCCTTGAACAATGTAAAAATATTGGAGTAAACTAACTATAAATATAATTCTATTGTTTTTTTTGCATCTATTTAAAATATTTACAGATGTTATTAGACGAAGACAACCAGAGCAACATAGAGCAGGGAGTTCCAATATGATCAGAAAACTAGAGACAAGTTATATAGATCGATGAAAATGATTGTCCATAATTTATTTTATTAGTCTCTATTTAATCTCAGGGATCCTTCTTGAAAACGTCACAGAGAGGCAATTTCTGGTTTTGCTCATCACTAATCAGTCAGTATACATGAAATCATACAATTACACTAAAACTGTGTAGGACATCACTAAAAACATCATAATAACAACCCAAATGTTGAAAGTGATGGAGTTGCCCTTTAAGATGGAATGAAAATAGAAATGTTTTATACAGTTCCTTGCTTAGTATTCATACCCCTTGGATTTCGTCACATATTATTGTTACAAAGTGGGATTAAAATGGATTTAATTGTAACTTTTTGTCAACAATCTACTCAAAATACTTTGTAATGTCAAAGTTGAAGATAAATTCATTAAAAAATATATATTAATAAAACTTAAATATCTTCCTCTGTCCATACAACATACATTCAGTCAAGTATTGAGATTTTCGAAAGCCTCATAAAGAAAGGCAGTGATTGGTGGATGGGTAACAATAATACATCCAACATTGAATATCTCTTTAAACATGATCAAATTCATAATTGTGCTGTGGATGATGTATTAAACCACCCAGACACATCAAAGATAAAGTCATCCTTCTAAACTGAGCTGCAGGATAGGAATGCAAATGCTCAGGGATGTTACCATGAGGCCATTGGTGATTTTAAAACAGCCTCAGAGTTCAATGACTGTGATGGGAGAAAACTGAGGATGGATCAGCAACATTGTAGTGACTCCACAATAATGACTTAAATGATAGAGTGAAAAGAAGAATACAAATATACAGAATAAAAATATGAAAAAACATGCATCTTGTACGCAACAATGAAAATATAAATGTTTTATACAGTGCCTTGCTAAAGTATTCATACCCCTTGGATTTCATCACATATTATTGTGTTACAAAGTGGGATTAAAAGGGATTTAATTGTAACTTTTTGTCAACAAAGTAATACTGCAAATGCAAAGCCTTATGTTTGGGGCAAATCCAACACATCACTGGGTAACTGCCTCCTTATTTTCAAGCATGGTGGTGGCTGCATCATGGTAGGGTATGCTTGACATTGGCAAATACTGGGAAGTTTTTCAGGATGAAAAGAAAAGGATTGGAGCTAATAACAGTGAAAATCCTAGATGAAAACCTGCTTCAGTCTGCCTTTCACCAGACACTGGGAGAGGAATACTACCTTTCAACAAGACAGTAACCTTAAACACAAGGACAAATCTACACTGGAGTTGCTTACCAAGAAGACGGTGAATGTTCCTGAGTAGCCGAGTTAATCTATAGCAAGACTTGAAAATTGCTGTCTAGCCCTGATCCCCAACATCTTGACAGAGCTTGAAGATTTATTAAAATAATAATGGGCTAATATTGCACAATACAGTTGTGTAAAGATATTAGAGACTTAGCCAGAAAGACTCACAGCTGCCAAATGTGATTCTAACATGTATTGACTTATGTAAAGGAGATATTTCGGTATTTCATTTTCAATACATTTGCAAAAATCATTTGCAAAAATTGGTCATTACAATGACATAAATCCTGTGGCTGAAATTTTCCCCTCAAAACAACAGATTTGTATTACTTTTTCAAATCCAATGTATTTTCCACATACAGTAGATTCCACGTAATATGTTGACAAATTACTTTGAAAAAAAAGTTGATTTAACCAGTTTGTGCCCAGTCAGTAGAGACTAAAGCTCAAAGAGGTACAGTGCATTCAGAAAGTATTCAGACCCCTTTACATTATCAACATTTTGTTACGTTACAGCCTTACACCACGCCCAAAACGCGTGCTCCATCGTGTGCAAATTGATTTTGTACCCCCACACCGAACACGATCACGACATGCAGGTTGAAATATCAAAACAAACTCTGAACCAATTATATTAATTTGGGGACTGGTCGAAAAGCAATAAACATTTATGGCAATTTAGCTAGCTAGTTTGCAGTTGCTAGCTAATTTGTCCTATTTAGCTAGCTTGCTGTTGCTAGATCATTTGTCCTGGACTATAAACGTTGAGTTGTTAATTTACCTGAAATGCTCAAGGTCCTCTACTCTGACAATTAATCCACACATAAAATGGTCAACTGAATCGTTTCTAGTCATCTCTCCTCCTTCCATGCTTTTTCTTCTTTGGACTTTATATGGCGATTGGCATCTAACTTTCATAGGTGTATTACTACAACCGACCGACCGACCTCAGTTCATCTTTCAATCACCCACGTGGGTATAACCAATGAGGACATGGCACGTGGGTATATGCCTCTATAAACCAATGAGGAGATGGGAGAGGCAGGACTTGCACATCGTTCAGCATCACAAATGTAACTGACTTCTATTTTAGCACTTGGCAACGCAGACGCTCGTTGGCGCACCCGAGCAGTGTGGGTGCAATGATTGTATATTTATTTTGCAACGCGACGCGAGTGGTGTGGTCAGCATGTTATTTTAAAATGGATTACAGAATGACGAAGCAAAAAAACTATTTATTAAACATAAAAAAATATCACATTTACATAAGTATTCAGACCCTTTACTCAATACTTTGTTGAAGCACCTTGGGCAGGAATTAGAGTCTTGAGTCTTCTTGGCACAACTGTATTTGGGGAGTTTCTCCCACTGTTCTCTGCAGATCTTCTCAAGCTCTGTCAGGTTGTATGGGGGGCGTTGCTGCACAGCTATTTTCTGATCTCTCCAGAGATGTTCAATCAGGTTCATGTCAGGGCTCTGGATGAGCCACTCAAGGACATTCAGAGACTTGTCCCAAAGCCACTCCTAAGTTGTCTTGGCTGTGTGCTTAGGGTCGTTGTCCTGTTGGAAGGTAAACCTTCACCCCAGTCTGAGGTCCCGAGTGCTCTGGAGCAAGTTTTCATCAAGGATCTCTCTGTACTTTGCTCCATTCATCTTTCCCTCGAGCCTGACTAGTCTCCCAGTCCCTGCTGCTGAAAAACATCCCCACAGCATGATGCTGCCAACACCATGCGTCACCGTAGGTTTGGTGCCAGGTTTCCTCCAGACGTGGCGCTTGGCATTCAGGCCAGAGTTCAATCTTGGTTTCATCAGACCAGAGAGTCTTGTTTCTCATGGTCTGAGAGTCCTTTAGGTGCCTTTTGGCAAACTCCAAGGGGGATGTTGTGCCTTTTAGTGAGGAGTGGCTTCCGTCTGGCCACTCTACCATAAAGGCCTGAATGATGGAGTGCTGCAGAGATGGTTGTCCTTCTGGAAGGTTCTCTGTCAGAGTGACCATTGGGTTCTTGGTCACCTCCCTGACCAAGGACCTTCTCCTCCGAGTGTGTGTGTGTGTGTGTGTGTGTGTGTGTGTGTGTGTGTGTGTGTGTGTGTGTGTGTGTGTGTGTGTGTGTGTGTGTGTGTGTGTGTGTGTGTGTGTATGTGCCTATGTGTAACGGTCGTTGTAGGTGGAAGAAGGAGAGGACCAAGGTGCAGCGTGGTACGTGTTCATAATTATTTTAATATAACACTGAACAATACAAATACAAGAACGTAAACGAATGAAACAGAAACAGTTCTGTCTGGTACAGATACGAAACAGAAAACAACTATCCACAACTCAAGGGCGAAACCAGGCTGCCTAAGTATGGCTCTCAATCAGAGACAACGATTGACAGCTGCCTCTGATTGGGAACCATACCAGGCCAAACACATAGAAATACAAACATAGAACAAAACATAGAATACCCACCCACATCACACCCTGACCAAACTAAAAATAGAAACATACAAAATATCTACGGTCAGGGCGTGACACTATGTTTGTGTTGCTTCACAGTCCCCGCTCTTCCATAAGGTGTATTTTTTATCTGTTTTAAAAAAAATCTGATTCTACTGCTTGCATCAGTTATTTGATGTGGAATAGAGTTCCATGTAGTCATGGCTCTATGTAGTACTGTGTGCCTCCCATAGTCTGTTCTGGACTTGGGGACTGTGAAGAGATCTCTTGTGGCATGTCTTATGGGGTATGCATGGGTGTCCGAGCTGTGTGCCAGCAGTTCAGACAGACAGCTTGGTGCATTCAACATTCAACCTCTCATAAATACAAGTAGTGATGAAGTCAATCTCTCCTCCACTTTAAGCCAGGAGAGATTGACATGCATATTATTAATATTAGCTCTCTGCGTATAGCCAAGGGCCAGCCATGCTGCCCTGTTCTGAGCCAATTGCAATTTAAACATTTTAAAAAGTCCTTTTTATTGCCACCTGACTACACGACTGAACAGTAGTCAAGGTGTGACAATACTAGGGCCTGTAGGACCTGCCTTGTTGATAGTGTTGTTAAGAAGGCAGAACAGCGCTTTATTATGGACATACTTTACCCCGTCTTAGTTACTGTTGTATCAATATGTTTTGACCATGACAGTTTTCAATCCAGGGTTACTCCAAGCAGTTAAGTCTTCTCAACTTGCTCAATTTCCACATTATTTATTACAAGATTTTAGTTGAGGTTTAGGGTTTAGTGAATGATTTATTTTGGACTAACTTATTCCTTGCCACCCACTCTGAAACTAACTGCAACTCTTTGTTATTGTTGCAGTCATTTCAGTCGCTGTAGTATCTGACATGTATAGTGTTGAGTCATCCGCATATATAGACACTCTGGCTTTACTCAAAGTTGGTGGCATGTCGTTAGTAAAGATTGAAAAAGCAAGGGCCCTAAACAACTACCCTGGGGAATTCCTGATTTTACCTGGATTATGTTTGTGAGGTTTCCATTAAAGAACACCCTCTGTGTTCTGTTAGACAAGTAAATATGTATCCACACTAGCAGGGGGTGTAAAGCCATAACACATGTTTTTCCAGCAGCAGACTATGATTGATAATGTCAAAAGCTGTACTGAAGTCTAACAAGACAGCCCCCACTATCATTTTATCATCAATATCTCTCAGCCAATCATCAGCCATTTGTGTAAGTGCTGTGCTTGTTGAGTGTCCTTCCCTATAAGCGCCCTGAAAGTCTGTCGTCAATTTGTTTACTGTGAAATAGCATTGTATCTGGTCAAACACCATTTTTTCCAGAAGTTTATTAAGGGTTGGTGGCTTTAGGGGGTTTTACTATTCTTGGGTAGCGGAATTACTTTAGCTTCCCTCCAGGCCTGAGGGCACACACTTTCTAGTAGGCTTAAATGTTATATGTGGCAAATGGGAGTGCCAATATCGTCTGCTTATTGTCCTCAAGAATGTCCCATCCAGATTGTCAGACCCCGGTGGCTTGTCATTGTTGCTAGACAACAATATTTTTTTCACCTCTTCCACAATGCCTTTACGGAATTCAAAAGTACAATTCTTGTCTTTCATAATTTATTCCGATACACTTGGATGTGTAGTGTCAGCGTTTGTTGCTGGCATATCATCCATAAGTTTGCTTATTTTGCCAATGAAAAAGTCATACAAGTAGTTGGCAATATCAGTGGGCTTTGTGATGAATAAGCCATCTGATTCAATGAATGATGGAGCTGAGTTGTCTTTTTTCCCCCAAAATGTTGGTATTTGGTATGATTCCCAATTAGATGCAGCTGGCTATCGTTGTCTCTAATTGAGGACCATATTTAAGTAGTCAGGTACGTCCTGTGCCTGCTCCCCGCACTCCCCCTGAGGTGTGTGTCACCAGTCCGGTGCCAGCTGTGCCGGCCCCACGCATCAGGCCTCCAGTGCGCCTCCCCAGTCCAAAGCTTCAGGCGACGGTTTCCAGTCCAGAGCATCCGGCGACGGTCCCCAGTCCAGAGCTTCCGGCGACGGTCCCCAGTCCAGAGCTTCCGGCGACGTTCCCCAGTCCAGAGCTTCCGGCGACGAGTCCCAGTCCAGAGCTTCCGGCGACGGTTCACAGTCCAGAACCTCCAACGACGGTCCACGGTCCGGAACCTCCCGAGACGGTCCACGGTCCGGAACCTCCCGAGACGGTCCACGGTCCGGAACCTCCCGAGACGGTCCACGGTCCGGAACCTCCTGAGACGGTCCACGGTCCGGAACCTCGTGAGACGGTCAACGGTTCGAAACTTCCAGCTCCATGGCCGGAGCCTTCCCCTGCGCCGATGCCCAGTCTAAACGGAATCTGTCAAAAACAAGTATCCTCATGGTTAGGGAGGAATTTATGTCTTCAAGGAAGGGTGCTTTTATCCAAAGCTGAGGGGCTATCTCGTGGATCCTATCTTTTTTCATTTATTGACATTCCCAAATCCACTTGCTGTACCTTAGATAGGCTTTTGTACAACTTCATATGGAAAAACAAGCCACATAATAAAAAGAGACTGCCACCCTCCTTTCCCCACTAGAAAAAGGTAGGGTGTAAAAGATATGTTTACACATGATGACACTTTGACCTCTCCCCTCTCAGTGGCCCATGCAACTTAGTCTTGACATAGAACAGATAACTGCAACCTCGCCACATTATTATACAAAAATACCATTCTGATGAGAAGTAACTTACACACATTTGATGAATATAAAACATCTTACATATGTTACCAACAAATTCTGAATCTTCCACGACATCTGCCAGTCACATTCTGTTAGAGGTCCCCAAAGCACACACATCCCTGGGTCGTTCCTCTTTGCAGTTCGCTGCAATTAGTGACTGGAACGAGCTGCAAAAAAACACTCAAACTGGACCGTTTTATCTCCATCTCTTCATTCAAAGACTCAATCATGGACACTTTACTGACAGTTGTGGCTGCTTCACGTGATTTACTGTTGTCTCTACCTTCTTTCCCTTTGCGCTGTTGTCTGTGTTTGTACCATGTATGTTCTGCTACCATGTTGTGCTGCTGACATGTTGTGTTGCTACCATGTTGTTGTCATGTTGTGTTGCTACCAAGGACCTGTGTTTTCATGTGTTGTTGCCATGCTATGTTGTTGTCTTATGTAGTGTTGTGTAGTGTTGTGGTCAGGGGCGCCACAAGGGATTTTGGGCCACATGAAATGATATCACATTGGGCTCCACAACTACAGACCACACCAACCCTGTGCAATTGCTATAACCACACACCTCCAGAACCCAATCGACCCATTCAAAGCTTTCAATAACTCTACCTTTGCAGGCTTGCAACTCTCTTGTAGTCCAATATTACAGTGAGTTGTGAAAATATAACACTGTGCAGACATGCATGCAACATTCTGCATACAGTGGAATTCACTATTTGATGCAATGTGCTGAAGCCCATCTTTTACAGTCTGAATGTAATTTTAATGGTAATATGCTTGAATGGAAAATTCTCTTAACATTAATGAATAACTTAAAAACACATTGACCTCTTCAATTAAAATAAAAGAACATAATCATCTATAGAATGATATAACAAACAAAATAATAAAATCAGCAGCAGATTTGTGATCTAAATATACATATCAACTACAAAATAAGCAGCTGTAAAAGTGGAAATGGAAAATGGAAAACAAAATGGAAATGGTATTGAAAAGGCCTGATGGTGGTGCTAGAGGAAAGGTCACCAAATCAATAGGTTTCTTCCACTTGGGGTCTTGATTGTGCACAACAAATTGTATGGCAATCCAGCCATTACTTTGCAAAATATCTTGTTCTCAGTCTTGTTCTCAGCCTGTGGGCATCATGTGTGTAGTGATCCAATATCCAAAGCCATAACATTTAACAGTTATCACTTGCCCTTGCTCAGCCTTACTCACCAAGAAGTCACCGATCAGCTTGTTTTTCAACATCCTCACTTTGTCTACCTCTTTCTGTGCACCTTTTCTCATTTGCCTCATCCTCATCATCTTCAGTGGTACTGCCTGCACTGTCTTTCACCTCTTCCTCCACTTCCACACTCCTCCCTGACAAAACTGTATCACTTGAAGATGGTCCTGGTCCTGATGCATATAACAATATATCCTATAATGTAATACCATTTGTAATAAGATCATAACCAAAATTTCAGTTGCTACAATTTAAATGAACTGCATGCACCACGGAAAAAATTAAACAGCACTGAATCTTGCAGAATATTGACCCAAATTACCTGCAGTTGTCATTAAACAACCATATTTCAATCTGCATCAAAGCCACGGAGACATACAGTTGAAGTCGGAAGTTAACATACACCTTAGCCAAATACATTTAAACTCCGTTTTCACAATTCCTGACATATAATCCTAGTAAAAATTCCCTGTCTTAGCTCAGTTAGGATCACCAATTTATTTTAAGAATGTGGAATGTCAGAATAATAGTAGAGAGAATGATTTATTTCAGCTTTTATTTCTTGCATCACATTCCCAGTGGGTCAGAAGTTTACATACACTCAAATCGTTTTTGGTAGCATTGCCTTTAAATTGTTTAACTTGGGTCAAACATTTTGGTTAGCCTTCCACAAGCTTCCCAGAATAAGTTGGGTGAATTGTGTCCCATTCCTCCTGACAGAGCTGGTGTAACTGAGTCAGGTTTGTAGGCCTCGTTGCTCGCACACGCTTTATTAGTTCTGCCTGCACATTTTCTATGGGATTGAGGTCAACGCTTTGTGATGGCCACTCCAATACCTTGACTTTGTTGTCCTTAAGCCATTTTGCCACGACTTTGGAAGTATGCTTGGGGTCATTGTTCATTTGGAAGACCCATTTGTGACCAAGCTTCAACTTTAACTGACTGATGTCTTGAGAAGTTGCTTCAATATATCCACATCATTTTCCTCATGATTTGGCCTCATGATGCCATCTATTTTGTGAAGTGCACCAGCCCCTCCTGCAGCAAAGCCCCCCCACAACATGATGCTGCCAACCCCGTGCTTCATGGTTGGTATGGTGTTCTTCGGTGTGCAAGCCTCCCCCTTTTTCCTCCAAACATAACGACGGTCATTATGGCCAAAAAGTTACATTTTTGTTTCATCACACCAGAGGACATTTCTCCAAAAAGTACAATATTTGTCCCCATGTGCAGTTGCAAACCGTAGTCTGGCTTTATGGCGGTTTTGGAGCAGTGGCTTCTTCCTTACTGAGCAGCCTTTCAGGTTATGTTGATATAGAACTTGTTTTTCGTGGATATAGATACTTGTGTACCTGTTTCCTCCAGCAACTTCACACAGTCCTTTGCTGTAGTTCTGGGATTGATTTGCACTTTTCGCACCAAAGTTAATCTCTAGGAGACAGAACGCATCTCCTTCCTGAGCGGTATGATGGCTGTGTGGACCAATGGTGTTTATACTTCCGTACTATTGTTTGTACAGATGAACGTGGTACCTTCAAGTGTTTGGAAATTGCTCCCAAGGATGAACCAGACTTGTGGAGATTTTACACATTTTTTTCCGAGGTCTTGACTGATTTCTTTTGATTTTCCCATGATGTCAAGCAAAGAGGCACTGAGTTTGAAGTTAGGTCATGAAATACATCCACAGGTATACCTCCATGTGACTCAAATTATGTCAATAAGCCTATCAGAACCTTCTAAACCATGACATAATTTTATGGAATTTTCCAAGCTGTTTAAAGGCACAGTCAACTTAGTGTATTATTAGTGAAATAATCTGTCTGTAAACAATTGTTGGAAAATGACTTGTGTCATGCACAAAGTAGATGTCCTAACCAACTTGCCAAAACTATAGTTTAACTCTGTCACCACCGATAATTTCAATAAGCATTTTTCTACGGCTGGCCATGCTTTCCACCTGGCTACCACTACCCCGGTCAACAGCACTGCACTCCCCACAGCAACTCGCCCAAGCCTTCCCCATTTCTACTTCTCCCAAATCCAGTCAGCTGATGTTCTGAAAGACCTGCAAAATCTGGACCCTCACAAATCAGCCGGGCTAGAAAATCTGGACCCTTTCTTTCTAAAATGATCTGCCGAAATTGTTGCAACCCCAATTAATAGCCTGTTCAACCTCTCTTTAGTGTTGTCTGAGATTCCCAAAGCTGCGTTCATCCCCCTCTTCAAAGGGGGTGACACTCTTGACCCAAACTGCTACAGACCGATATCTATCCTACCCTGCCTTTCTAAGGTTTTCGAAAAGCCAAGTTAAAAAACAGATCACCGACCATTTCAAATCCCACAGTACCTTCTCCGCTATGCAATCTGGTTTCAGAGCTGGTCATGGCTGCACCTCAGCCACGCTCAAGGTCCTAACCGCCATCGATAAGAAACAATACTGTGCAGCTGTATTCTTTGACCTGGCCAAGGCTTTCGACTCTGTCAATCACCACATCCTCATCGGCACACTCAACAGCCTTGTTTTCTCAAATGATTGCCTCACCTTGTTCACCAACTACTTCTCCAACCGAGTTCAGTGTGTCAAATCTGTGGGCCTGTTGTCCGGGCCTCTGGCAGTCTCTATGGGGGTGCCACAGGGTTCAATTCTTGGGTCGACTCTCTTCCCTGTATACATCAATGATGTCGCTCTTGCTGCTGGTGAGTCTCAGATCCATCTCTATGCAGACGACACCATTCTGTATACTTCTGGCCCTTCTTTGGACACTGTGTTAACAACCCTCCAGACGAGCTTCAATGCCATACAACTCTCCTTCCGTGGCCTCCAATTGCTCTTAAATACAAGTAAAACTAGATGCATGCTCTTCAACCGATCGCTGCCTGCACCTGTACGCCCGTCCAACATCACTACTCTGGACGGTTCTGACTTAGAATATGTGGACAACTATAAATACCTAGGTGTCTGGTTAGACTGTAAACTCTCCTTACAGACTCACATACAACATCTCCAATACAAAGTTAAATCTAGAATTGGCTTCCTAGTTCGCAACAAGGCATCCTTCACTCATGCTGCCAAACATACCCTCGTAACACTAACCATCTTACTGATCCTCGACTTTGGCGACGTCATTTACAAAATAGCCTCCAACACCCTACTCAACAAATTGGATGCAGTCTATCACAGTGCCATCTGTTTTGTCACCAAGACCCCATATACTACCCACCACTGCGACCTGTACGCTCTCGTTGGCCGGCCCTCGCTTCAAACTTGTCGCCAAACTCACTGGCTCCAGGTCATCTACATTGTAGATTCTACAAGATCCTGCTTGGTAAAGTCCCGCCTTATCTCTGCTCGCTGGTCACCATAGCAGCACCCACCTGTAGCACGCGTTCCAGCAGGTATATCTCACTTGTCACCCCCAAAGCCAATTCCTCCTTTGGCCGCCTCTCCTTCCAGTTCTCTGCTGCCAATGACTGGACCGAACTACAAAAATCTCTGAAACTGGAAACACTTATCTCCCTCACTAGCTTTAAGCACCAGCTGTCAGAGCAGCTCACAGATCACTGCACCTGTACATAGCCCATCTATAAATAGCCCAAACAACTACCTCTTCCCCTACTGTATTTATTTATTTACTTTGCTCCTTTGCACCCCAGTATTTCTACTTTGCACACTCATCTACTGTCAAATATATCATTCCAGTGTTTTAATTGCTATATTGTATTTACTTTGCCACCATGGCCTATTTATTGCCTTTACCTCCCTTATCTCACCTCATTTGCTCACATTGTATATAGACTTATTTTTCTACTGTTATTGACTGTATGTTTGTTTTACTCCATGAGTAACGCTGTGTTGTTATATGTGTCGAACTGCTTTGCTTTATCTTGGCCAGGTCGCAGTTGTAAATGAGAACTTGTTCTCAACTTGCCTACGTGGTTAAATAAAGGTGAGATAAAAATAAAATAACAAATAAATTGTTTGTTAACAATACATTTGTGGAGTGGTTGATAAACGAGTTTTAATGATTCCAACCTAAGTGTATGTAAAAGTCCGACATCAACTGTACCTTGGCCATATGACTTGAAGGTATAATTTTAACATTGGCTGTCACTTATACAGACTGAGTCACTCAATCCTAGGGTAGCACATTTTGTGAAATACTCAGAGGTGGAAACTTTCTGTGGGAATTAACAGGAATATATGGGAATTAATGGAAATATATGCAAATTAATATTAATACCATTTAAATGTAGATTAAATCTTTCCAAAATAAAAAATAAAAAAGCTATTTAGTTACAAATTGAACTTTAAATAAATGAGTTGACTATTCACATGGGATGATTTCACTGAACAACAAAAGAAAGGGGATATTGAATGATCCCCAATGATCCATCGCATCTCCCAAAAACATTTTCAACATACATTACATTACATTTACATTTAAGTCATTTAGCAGACGCTCTTATCCAGAGCGACTTACAAATTTGTACACTTGTAAAATGATTGTCTGGAAACTAAAGTTTTGGTTGTCTTCCTCTCAGGCTTCCATGTCTTCTCCCTGGACCTCCTCAATGTCCACCTCTTGAACATCAGACTCTGAGGCCTCATCTTCACTGTCACTTTCCAACCTTGTTGAAGATGGCTCATTGTCAGGCTCAAAAAGCCTAAAATTTGCCAGGATGGCCACCAATTTTCAACCCTTGTATTGGTCAGCCTGTTGCGTGCTTTGGTGTGTGTGTTCCCAAACAAGGACCAGTTGCGCTCTGAGGTGGCTGATGTTGGTTGGATTTGGAGGATGATGGAGGCAACAGGGCAAAGAGCCTCAGATCCAAAAAGTCCCTTCCACCAGGTGGCTGATGAGATATGTTGGCACGACTGCCATATTGCATCTCCATCCCAAAGCCCTTGCTTGGCAACAGGTTTGTACCTTGTCAGCTCGGGGATTTGAACTTGCAACCTTTCGGTTACTAGTCCAACGCTCTAACAGCCTGTTCAGGGGCAGAACAAACCCACTGTTCCTAGGCTGTCATAGAAAATAAGAATTTGTTCTTTAACTGACTTGCCTAGTTAAATAAAGGTAATATAAATATAGCCTACCGCAGCCTATATGTGGTGTTCAATGTTGCTCTGCCAACAGGTTTGTACCTTGTCAGCTCAGGGATTTGAACTTGCAACCTTGGGGATTTGAACTTGCAAACTTTTGGTTACTAGTCCAACGCTCTAACAGTCTGTTCAGGGGGAGAACGAACCCACTGTTCCTAGGCTGTCATAGAAAATAAGAATTTGTTCTTTAACTGACTTGCCTAGTTAAATAAAGGTAAAATAAATATAGCCTACAGCAGCCTATATGTGGTGTTCAGTGCAGGACTACATTGAATGAGACTTTTAAAAACGTTTTTACATTATGAACGGCTTGACATTAATTCATGATTTTTTAACTTGGTCTGTAACACCATGGGCCAAATAGGTCACTGTAAATTATATTGTGTTGTATGATGCAAGAACTCCTTTACAAAATACAATTAATTATTATTACCATACAGAGATTTAGACAATGTAGGCTACCTCTAATATTCAAGCGTGTCTCAAAATACAACATTGCCCCTTTAATTAAGACGTAAGCTTTTTACCTGGCTTTTCAAAGACAGTTTGAAATGTAGCCTACACGTTTTGTGCAGGGAGTTACTTTTTTAAGCAGTAACTCCCCATTGCTGACCTATACTTATCTATAACTGGGCTAATAACTTGCAAACTAGCAAAGAATATCAACAACTGTGCACACGCGCGACTCTGCACTCTGATCTGAATTGACCTGAAAAGTGCATTAACCATTTGGTTGAAAGACCGAGCCAAAGTGTTTACGTAGAAATGCACTGTCAATCACTTACTTTCTCAGGGGAATCAGCATGCAGTGTCGACTCGAGCCGTCTGGGGGCACTACTGTCTTTTTGCTCCCTGCTCGCTGTCAGCGTGATAGTTTGAAGTAGCTGCGAGATGAGCTACTGCAGTAATTGTCAGGGCAATGGTGGCGCATTATCAGCCGGAAAACAAACGCCACAGAGGAATTTGTGGCAGAAATGAGAGTTCGGGGTCGGCCGCATATTTGTTCGTTTTTCAATTTTACTAGATGATTACTGCACCAAGGACCTTCGAATGGATATATCGCACACCTTTTGAAATGGCTATTTTTCCTCTATTTTTAGAAGTACGCAACACGGATAGCTGAAATCGCAACGTAAACAAGACGCTGGATTAAGTCCTCTGCAGTGCTGGGAGTGTGATTTAGAACTAACGTTGCTGTGATTTCAACCTAAAGAACCACCAAACTTCACATGTTTCGTCGCTTATATTTAGAAAAAATAACAACATAAACTAGCTAGTTGACAGGTACCATAACAGAGAATGGGTATTATGACTGGCAAGATATGGTGATTGTGTCGGGACAGTATGGATTGTGCACTGATGCGGTAACTTTTATGACCTAGCCTACCAGAAGAGAACTGACTCCATTGTTTACAACGTCAATTCAATGACATGTCTTTCTCGTTAGAGCCACAAATGTAATCAGAACAACAAACCAGTGATAAGCTTATGGTCCGTAATCATATCAGGTCAAAGATGATTGAACCACAGTGTTGCGACGACGGTGATGAACATGAAACCCTGCCATTACCAACCCTACCCCCTATGCCACGAGAGCGGGTCCCTTTGCAGAAGAGCAGCATATGCTCCCGTTCCTACTTCATGGTGGTGATGGTCTTTTTCCATGTATACATCATCAATGTCATTGTGCTACTCCTATACGTGCACTACAACAACGGCCCAGGAGACGTACTGGCCACCCAGAACAGGGATGAGGCAAGCGGGGGAAGCAATCATCACAAGCCTCCCGAGTCCCATCAGCAACCGTCATATTCTGGCTTTCAGCGGGACATGTACCTTCCACGCCTAGAGGGCATACGGGTGAGATAAGGATGCCCGTGTAATTCTGTGTCTGTTTAGCCCAGAGCTCAACCTTGCAGAAAGTAGGTGTATAATAAGCTTCAGCGCTGGGCTAGTGTCAGTTGTGCTATTCTACTTCCATATGAATGGTGCGTTCCATGTAATCTTGAAGGCATGAAATTATAGTCACAGTGTTGTCTCTCAGGTGGGCCATGTCCAGAAGGTGTCACTGGTGCCAGACAAAGTGCATGAGATGCGGACCCTGAGCCTGAAGCCCCTACTGTTTGGTGAGAGCTCGCTACTAAACTTCTGCTCTGCTCAGCCCTCTTCACAGAGTTAGTGTCTGCTGTCATTGCTCTCAAAGGTTCTCTGTTTACGTTGAAGTTGCATGTGTGTGTGTTTGTGCGTGCATTTGCGTGTGTGTGAACACCTATGCGTGTGTGTGCTGTGTGTGTATCTGTCTCTCCAGAGATCCCAGGGTTCCTGTCTGAGGAGGAGTGTCGTGTGGTGGTGCAGCTGGCTCAGCTGAAGGGCCTGATGGAGAGCCAGGTGATGGTGCCTGAAGGACAGGAGGAGCTGACGGAGCAGCTCAACCTTAGCCCTGATGAGATTTTCAACCTGCTGGACCTCAATCAGGACGGACAGCTCCAACTCCAGGAGGTGGGTGGGCAAGCAGGCATGTGTGTGTCTGTGAGTGAAGTAAGTAACCTTGCACAAGTCTTGGTTTGTGCGAGCCAGACTAGATCATATGAGCAGGTTCCTATCTCCTGCTTCTCTAGCGTGAGGCAGCTTGATGTACAAGTACACCCCCTGGACAGGACACTAGTCTATCGCAGGGCCTCACCCACATTCTATCTCCTTAATGCTGAGTGCCAAGCAGAGACTCATCGGGTCCCAATTTTTACAGTGTTTGGATTGAAGTCCCAACTTTCCAATCTCAGGGCAGACACTAACCACAAGGCCACTGGGTGGTGGGGCTGGGTACTGTGGCAGCAAAATATCAATGTATTTTGTTCCTTTATAATGGATCAATAAAGATGTATTGTATTATCTTCTATCTGTCTGTGTAATGTGTGCTTTTTTACATTTAAATGTTTTTTTTATATATGTGTTTCCTGGGCCTTCTACAGATATTGACCCATTCACGAGTGAGGGATGGGATCTGGCTGACACCAGAGAATCTGAGAGAGATCTATGCTGGACTGAAGGCTGACCCTGACGGTAACGGTAAGAGACTGTCATTCTCAGCAAGGCCTCAGCATACAGAGCTAACTAATCCATAACACCAACAGAATACATCCACTATAATCCGTCTGTGACACCAAGTCAAATTGAAAACCAGTTCCAGGGAACAAGCATGAAAATAAGAAGTAGTATTCTTTGCACAGGGACAATGATCATCCACAGCAACGTCTCCACAAGCTTCTTCTTGTCAGGCTTATCATATACAGTTGAAGTCGGAAGTTTACATACAATTTAACCAAATACATTTAAACTCAGTTTTTCACAATTCCTGCCATTTAATTCAGGAAAAAAATTCCCTGTCTTAGGTCAGTTAGGATCACCACTTTATTTTAAGAATGTGAAATGTCAGAATAATACTAGAGGATGATTTATTTTAGCTTTTATTTCTTTCATCACATTCCCAGAGGGTCATACGTTTACATACACTCAATTAGTATTTGGTAGCATTGCCTTTAAGTTGTTTAACTTGGGTCAAATGTTTTGGTAGCCTTCCACAAGCTTCCCACAATAAGTTGGGTGAATTTTGGCCCATTCCTCCTGACAAAGCTGGTTTAACTTGGGTCAAACGTTTTTGGTAGCCTTCCACAAGCTCCCCACAATAAGTTGGGTGAATTTTGGCCCATCCCTCCTGACAGAGCTGGTGTAACAGAGTCAGGTTTGTAGGCCTCCTTGCTCACACACACTTTTTCAGTTCTGCCCACAAATATTATATAGGATTGAGGTCAGGGCTTTGTGATGGCCAATCCAATACCTTGACTTTGTTGTCCTTAAGCCATTTTGCCACAACTTTGAAAATATGCTTGGGGTCATTGCCCATTTGGAAGACCCATTTGTGACCACGCTTAAACTTCCTGACTGATGTCTTGCGTTGTTGCTTCAAAATATCCACATAATTCTTCTTCCTCTATTTTGTGAAGTGCACCAGTCCCTCCTGCATCAAAGCACCCCCACAACATGATGCTGCCACCCCCGTGCTTCACGGTTGGGATGATGTTCTTCGACTTGCAATCCTTTTTCCTCCAAACATAACGATGGTCATTATGGCCAAACGGTTCTATTTTTGTTTCATCAGACCAGGTGACATTTCTCCAAAAAGTACGATATTAGTCCCCATGTATAGTTACAAAACATAGTCTGGCTTTTTTTATGGCGGTTTTGGAGCAGTGGCTGCTTCCTTGCTGAGCAGCCGTTCAGGTTATGACGATACAGCACTCGTTTTTACTGTGGATATATATACTTTTGTACCTGTTTCCTCCAGCATCTTCACAAGGTCCTTTGCTGTTGTTCTGGGATTGATTTGCACTTTTTGCACCAAAGTATGTTCATCTCTAGGAGACAGAACGCGTCTCCTTCCTGAGCGGTATGACGGCTGCGTGGACCCAGGGTAGCCTAGTGGTTAGAGCGTTGGACTCGTAACCGAAAGGTAGCATGTTCGAGTCCCCGAGCTGACAAGGTACAAATCTGTCGTTCTGCCCCTGAACAGGCAGTTAACCCACTGTTCCTAGGCCGTCATTGAAAATAAGAATTTGTTCTTAACTGACTTGCCTAGTAAAATAAAGGTACATTTTTTTATTTTTTTATTTAAAAAATACTTGTGTACTATTGTTTGTACAGATGAACGTGGTACCTTCAGGCATTTGGAAATTGCTCCCAATTGGGATGAACCAGACTTGTGTCATGGCTGATTTCTTTTGATTTTCCCATGATGTCAAGCAAAGAGGCACTGCGTTTGAAGGTAGGCCTTGAAATACATCCACAGGTACAACTCCAAGTTACTCAAATTATGTCAAGCCTATCAGAAGCTTCTAAAGCCATTACATCATTTTATGGACTTTTCCAAGCTGTTAAAAGGCACACTCAACTTAGTGTATGTAAACTTCTGACCCACTGGAATTGTGAATTATAAGTGAAATAATCTGTCTGTAAACAATTGTTGAATAAATTACTTGTGTCATGCACAAAGTAGATGTCCTAACCGACTTGCCAAAACTATAGTTTTGTTAACAATACATTTGTGGAGTGGTTGAAAAACGAGTTTTAATGACTCCAACCTCAGTGTGTGTAAACCTCCGACTTCAATTGTACCTGTAGCTAAGTGACCCCTGTCTTTGTGATAGCTATCTGACCCCTGTGTGTCTGTGACCCCTGTCAATCTGTCTGTGTGTGTCTGCATTAGGCTTGCTGAGCCTGGAGGAGTTCAGGAGTCTGGACAGTAATGCGTTCCAGCGGTTCTTGCAGCAGCGCGGGGTTAAGAGCAGCCAGCTGGTCAGGAACAGCAGACACACCTGGCTGTACCAGGGAAAGGGGGCACATCAGGTACTCCGAGACCTCAAGAAGAGGTGAGGAGAGCATCACTGTCAAATGTTGTCTTGGCCTCGTAGTCTCGCCTCTGCACTGGTCTCTATCTCTCCTCTCTCTCTTCTATTCCCTCTATTACGTTACTATTCCAAATGTTTTAATGACGTATAGTTTTGTATGAAAAGAGTAGTGGGATTTTACTGATATTGTTCCCATTGCATGTGTATAGATGACACTGGGCCCTAATATATGGATTACACATGACTGGGCAGGGGTGCAGCCCCTAGGCCTACCCACTTGGGAGCCAGGTCCACCCACTGAGGAGCCAGGCCCAGTCAATCAGAATAAGTTTTTCCTCACAAAAGGGCTTTATTGCAGACAGAAAAGAACCTCAGTTTCATCAGCTGTCTGGGTGGCTGGTCTCAGAAGATCCCGCAGGTGAAGATGCCAGATGTGGAGGTCCTGGATTGGTGTGGTTACACGTGGTCTGCTGTTGTGAGGCCTGTTGCATGAACTGCCAAATTCCCTAAAACAACTTTGGAGACTGCTTATGGTAGATAAAGGAAAATACAATTCTCTGGCAACATCTGTAGTGGACATTCCTGCAGTCAGCATGCCAATTGCGCACTCCCTCAAAATTGAGGCATGTGTTGTGTGACTAAACTGCACATTTAAGAGTGGCCTTTTATTGGTCCCAGCACAAGGTACACCTATGTAATGATCATTCTGTTTAATCCGCTTCTTGATATACCACCCTGCGAGGTGGATGGATTATCTTGGCAAAGTAGAAATGCTCACTAACAGGGATATAAACAAATTTGTGCAAAACTTTTGAGTGAAATAAGCTTTTTGTGCGTATGGCACATTTCTGGGACCTTTTATTTCAGCTTGTGAAAAATGGGACCAACACTTTACATGTTGTTTATAGTTTTGTTCAGTATATGTTTGAATACATGAATAAAAACAGTTAGAATAAACACCATGGCCAAGGTTATCGGAATCTGATGTTAAGGATTTTTGTCCCTTTCTCTCTCTTTTCTCTTCTGTCTCTCCTCCCTAGGGTGACCCGTCTGACCCGGCTGCCCTCTGCGTTGGTGGATCTGAGTGAGCCACTCCAGGTGGTGCGTTATGAGCAGGGTGGTCACTACCACGCCCACCACGACAGCGGCCCTGTCTACCCTGAGACAGCCTGCACACACACACGCCTCGCTGCCAACACCTCCACACCCTTCGAGACCTCCTGCAGGTGAGAGAGAGCTGTGTTAAGTCAGCTAACGCCTTGATCTTGGCTTTGTTTTAATAATACTGTATATTCATAATTCTGGTTAGATGTCCTTTGGGTTAAGATGGTTAGGTGGAGTTATTGTGTGATAATGTACTGTAAAGTCTGTGAACGTTAGGTGGATGTGTTTGTGGTAAACTATGTGTTGTATGGCTGTGTAACTTAGCACATGTAAATATATCAGTTTGTGACTAAGGCTTACATATCTATGGTGTTGTTGGTCTGTGTGTGTATTAAATGTGTGTTGCACACCCAGGTACATCACAGTTCTCTTCTACCTAAACTCTGTTGAGGGGGGTGGGGAGACCGCGTTCCCTGTGGCAGACAACAGGACATATGAGGAAGTGGTGCGTTATTTACTCTGTGTCTGTGTGTGGGTTCTTGTATGTTTATATCATTTCTATATTATGTGTTTGCGTGTTTGTCTGTGTACAGCTGTATGTGTATCTCTATGGTTTTGTCAATTTTTACTTTTTTATTTATCCGCTATTTTACCATGTAAGTTGACTGAACTCATTTGCAGCGACGACCTGGGGAATAGTTACAGGGGAGAGGAGGGGGATGAATGAGCCAATTGTAAACTTGTCAATGGTATTAATGAGTGATTATGTGTGCAGGGCTTGACATTAAGGCTTGTCCTCTTGTCCTGAACAAGTTAAAAAAATCACAATATCAAACAATTAAAAAAAATATTTGTTTATGTTATTTAACCAGGCCAGTCAGTTAAGAACACAATCTTATTTACAATGACAGCCTAGGGACAGTGGGTTAACTGCCTTGTTCAGGGGCTGAACGACAGATTTTTACCTTGTCAGCTCGGGGATTCGATCTAGCAACCTTTCGGGTTACTGGCCCAACACTAACCACTAGGCTACCTGGCGCCCCAATTACTTTGATCAGAATTGAATCAGAGAGGCCAACATTGGGATAATATTCAAATCTATGTTTCATGTACATAAATACAAAACCCTACATGTCAAAGTGTAGGTGACATACATATTGGCTAGAGCCTCATGTCCAACCCGATGCTTTAATGATACTTTTAATTACAAAAATATAAATATTGGCTAAACACCAGTCATGTGTGACAAATATAGTCTAATGAAGGATTATTAACGTTTAAAGGCTTGATTCTGTTGAAAAACACGAGGCTCTGTTTGTTCAGATCAAATAGTAAAAAGACTGGAGTGAAGGACAGCAGTGCCTGTTGTGCACCGCACATCACCCATCTTGAATCTGAGCTGAGGAACATATTGAAACTATTTAACCATAAACTTAATTGTTTAAAACCTGGACATTTTATGTAATTTCATGAAGCATGTCTTAACTTGTTTCAAGGTAGGCTAGCCAAAATACCATCATAGAAATGCTGAAGGAAGTATTTTATAAACACTTAATATCCTAGCATTTTTCTCACGTTCTACTGGTTTTCAAATCAACTTTATTGTATTGTCCAGCAGCCGAAGGCATAATCCTAGTCATATTAGTAACCCATGCTAGTTGATGGATCTTTAGATCTCCCCTTTCTTAGTTTCTAACGGATATTTTAATCTCTGTCAAATTAAACAGCTCGCACATTTGATGTGCTTTTGACAGTGTTTTCCCGCTAATTGCATTTTGGAACATTCACGCATAACCTACAGTCATGTGCGCGTTGTTGGGGGTATAATATGAAGAAATAAAACGTTATCAACATTTTAAGCTAAATTCTGATCCATCAGCCTCATTGCTTTTTAAATATGTTTTTATGTGCAGTGGTTGTATGAATTTGGGATCTGTCGTCCCAGAGTCCGTTTTGAATCAGACATATTTTTTTATTGTCACAGGGACGATGGGACGCCCATAATTTAGAACTCTGGAGGGAATTATTTTATAAAGAGAAAGTATTTGGTCAATGTATTGTTGCAATATTTGGTCAAACGTTTTACTTTACATAACCATGGACGTAACTGTCATGACCCATATATTTACACCTGTTGTGACATATTGCATTATTTTATGGCTGCTTATGACACCTACACAAGAGTGTCATCCCACATATATTCAAATGAGTTATTTCCCTGCCAAGGATTTTCTTATCGTTTTGAATGTTTGTTTCTTAATTCCTTTGTTGTTGTAATGAATCGTTTTTTGAATAAAAGTGGGTTTTGACACTGTTATGTAGCTGATATAACCAGCCATAAAATAATGCAATATATGTAACAATAAATATGGCTCATGACAGTGTTATGACCATATTATGACAAGTTGTCAGCTGTTATGACATGGTTATGAATGTGTCATACCGTGTTATGACATTGGGTGACAAGTATAGTGTTACCCAATATTTTATAGGCTACCAAGGGTGGCCATTGTTGTATTTTGAGACAGGCTTGACTATGCAAGGCAGCCAATAGGCAGAGTTATTTTGTTTTGTCTTTCTCTATGGTAAAATGGATAGCAATGCATTTTATTTTGTAAAGTGGTTCCTTGCATTGTGTTAGACCATGTATTATTTTGGGACGAGTGACTTGAGCTTTTGGCAAATGGCAAAAAAAAGTTAATGTCAAGCCCTGGTGCATATGTTTGTGTTTTCAGTCTCTGATTCAGAACGATGTGGATCTTATGGACACGAGGAAGAACTGTGATAAGAGCAACCTGAGGGTGAACCCTACTAAAGGGACAGCTGTGTTATGGTACAATTACCTCTCTGATGGACAAGGTACAGACCCTTCAATGTACACACTACTACAGCTTAGTTACTGCCCATCAGACAGGACACACAACTTATTGTACACAGCAATTTACCCCATTTCATTCTATCACTGCTGTTCAGGTCCTTATTTAAAAACTGAAGCATGTGTAGTTTTGATGAAAGTTATGCCCACTGTTTTAGAAACGCATTGAAAAAGAATACTCCTACTAGTCCACATGGCAGTTATCAGTTATGCTGTTATCAAAGCTGCTTTTGAATACACGTATGAACTGCTCTCTGTTACCCACAGGCTGGGTGGGGGAGCAGGATGAGTACTCTCTGCACGGTGGCTGTGTGGTCACCCGCGGGACTAAGTGGGTGGCCAATAACTGGATCAACATCGACCCGGACTACCAGCGCCAGGCTCGCTACCAGCAGCTGGTGTCACAGCAGGGGGAGGAGGACGCAGAGGACGAGGGGGAGCAGTCTCAGCCCAGCCCTGAACAACTGTACACTGCTGACTCCCATCAGGAACTGTAGCTGTACTGCTGCAGCCTAGAAACCAAAAACAATAACCTCCCCTTAAGTCCACTAATTACACTAGTTCCAACTTTGAAAGCTGGTCCCAAAGATGGGTGGTTCAAATATTTGTTCAGACATTGTAGTTTGTGGGCATAGACCTCGTCCACCCCTCTTCTTCAGCCCAAAGCTACCCTACCACCACCCCACGCCCCAACCTAACTTGACTATGTCCTGCTGTTCACAATCTCCCATGACGACACTTCTGGCCAGTACGAAGATATATTTGATATTCAGGGACTGTGGTCACTTAGGTTTTATGCAACTGTGAGAGGGGGGAAAAAAATCAAATTTTCTGATTTCCTTGTTTGTTCACTGTTTGTTGAATTCATGTGTAATTCCAAACTTTGTTTACATTATATGTATGCACAATTTTACCTCCCTTGTGTGTCACAAAACATTCATGTTAGATTTTCAGTGAGTAAGACTGTCATTCTGATACACATATTGCAGAGGGTCAATCATGCTACTATTTGCATGTACATGCATTTGTATGAGCTGTTACGTTAGGCTTTGTGCAGGTTTTTACAGTGTCATGTTTAACATAGACTAGAGCGATGACTTTAGATCGTGTCTGCTCTGATCCTCTGTATCTTTGGGTGATGATGTTGTCTGCCATCACCCAAAGACCCCTCCCCCATCTTCAGATGTGATGAAGCATGTTAACTGTTATTTAAACGTTGCACGGATTGTTTTATTTATTTATTATCTATGTTTTATGTATGGGGGAAATTATTTTCATTCTGTCACTTGATTCCAGTACTTCTCAATCTACTTCAGGTATTTGATTTATATGTATTTTTAAAGTATTATTTATTTATTCCATATTGTTCACTTTGTTCCATGTTGTGTTGTTCACCTTGTTTCGTGTTTGTTCCAAAATGCACTGAATCACTTTCCTCTGCTCCAAATAAAGTATACTTTAGGTTTTGAGTTATTTCTCTAATTTCAGTGGAGTCACAGAGATCGAGTAAGGCCCATTGCCAAAGCTGTTTCTGACAGAACCCTGGCAGAAGCATATCCATATTTGGCAACTAGTCCCCCTGCTCTGTTGCTCTTGTTCGGGGGAGGATATTATTTGGACATTGGAGGGGTTTACTGTACCTTCCACTTTTTGTAGGTATTTCATTAATTATTAAGCTCTTTTTTAAAATGTTGATGCATTGAGGTTTCATACACTGACTTCGCTATAAGAAATGCATGACTGCATTAGAACTACCATATACACAGTATATACCTGTATACTAACTTCCCAATTTACAGTAACTTTTCAAAAGGGTAGGGGCCCGCCCCCATAACAGAAAGTATATAAGAAATATGCAGAATGTCAGACTTCGGGTAAGGCTCCTCAGAGTTTGGTGTTGCACTACATCTACTGCAATGACATTTACAGACATGGTTAATATTTACAGAGTCTTCCATATTGTATTTTCCATTTAACTGTACTGAATTATTGTATGTGTTTTGGCATGCAGATATGCATGTCTCTCATCAGTGAATACTCACAGCTCGGCGTTGATGTTCTTTGGTGGCCAAGGCAGTGAAGTGCAGCATCATGGACTAGAGCAAACAGATGTCCTTTAGTGATTGACTCAGAAGAACACTCCCAGCTCTTAACTGCTCCACTACAGATGCTGGATAGTAAGAGTATGAGTTATTTACACATCCTATTCAAAGTAATGAGTTATTAATTTATTAGCCACAGATACAGGTTTCACTTACATTGAAACATTTACATTACATTTACATTTAAGTCATTTAGCAGACGCTCTTATCCAGAGCGACTTACAAATTGGTGCATACACCTTATGACAACCAGTGGAACAGCCACTTGCATATAAATCTTGTTGGGGGGGGGGAGAAACCTAGCCATGTAGACAGTAACATCAATCTCACCAAAGTTGTAAAATATCTGTCAAAACTGGACTGGAGGATAAACACTGCTTTTAAAACCTCTTAAGGATGACGCAGAATACAGTTCCCATGAAGGAACATCACTCAGCGGAATTTCAGAGCGCCACCTATAGTTTTTGATAAAACTCAAACTTTCATTAAACTTTCATTAAAATACACATTCAAGGTAGTGAATTAAAGCTATACTCGTGAATCTATCCACCAAGTCAGATTTGTAAAATGCTTTTCGGCGAAAGCATGAGAAGCTATTATCTGATAGCATGTACCCCCAAAATACTGCAACGTCACCTAACACAAGAGATTTTGCGTTAGCCGGCGCTACCCAAAACGCAGAAATAAAATATAAAACATTCATTACCTTTGACAAGCTTCTTTCTTGGCATTCCTAGATGTCCCATAAACATTTATTTGGGTCTTTTTTTCGATTAAATCGGTCCATATATAGCCTAGATATCGATCTATGAAGACTGTGTAATCAAGGAAAAAACTGAGTTTGATAACACAACGTCAATTTTAAAAATAAAAAAAGTTGACGATAAACTTTCACAAAACACTTCGAAATACTTTTGTAATGCAACTTTAGGTATTAGTAAACGTTAATAATCTATCAAAATGATCACGGGGCGATGTATATTCTTTAGTTCCACGTCTTGAAATCATGTCCGGATATTTCTCAACCAAAACATCCTGTCGGAGACCGGAAGAAATCGGCTCCCTTGTTTCGGTTTGACCAAGAAACAAATCCGAGACAAATGCCAAGACTGTTGACATCGTGTGGAAGCTGTAGGTATTGCAACCTCAGCCCCGTTTAATGTGGGTCACTTTTAACAATTGGTTGAAGTGGCGCATGGATATATTTTCCCATTTTCAGTGATCAGATTTTCCTGCACTTTTCGATGAAACGCACGTTCTGTTATAGTCACAGCCGTGATTTAACCAGTTTTAGAAACGTCTGAGTGTTTTCTATCCACACATACGAATCATATGCATATACTATATTCCTGGCATGAATAGCAGGGCACTGAAATGTTGTGCGATTTTTAACAAAAAGCTGCGAAAATTCGCAGACTCCCTAAGAGGTTTTAAGGATCGGAACCTTTTTTTCCATTTTCACCTAAAATGACATACCCAAATCTAACTGTAGCTCAGGACCTGAAGAAAGGATATGCATATTCTTGATACCATTTGAAAGGAAACACAGAAGTTTGTGTAAATGTGAAATTAATGTAGGAGAATATAACACATCAGATCTGGTAAAAGATAATACAAAGAAAAAACGTGTTTAAACAAAAAAAAAGTACAATTTTTGAAATGCAAGAGAAAGGCCATAATGTATTATTCCAGCCCAGGCACAATTTATATTTTGGCCACTAGATGGCAGCAGTGCATGTGTGAAGTTTTAGACTGATCCAATGAACCATTGCATCTGTTCAAAATGTTGTATCAAGAATGCCCAAATGTGCCTAATTGGTTTATTAATAATTTTTCAAGTTCATAACTACGCACTCAAACAATAGCATGGTACTCTTTCACTGTAATAGTTACTGTAAATTGGACAGTTCAGTTAGAATTGAAGCTTTCTGCCAATATCAGATATCTATGTCCTGGGAAATGTTCATGTTACTTACAACCTCATCCTAATCGCATTAGCCTACGTAAGCTCAACCGTCCCGTGGGGGACCCACTGATCCTGTTATCTCAACCTACCAAACCTTTGTCATCCTAATCATTTTCTCCCCTTATGCCTTTTATTGGAGGTACATTCCTGATTTTTGTCTCTTCAATTCAAGGCCATCTACCCGATCTCATAATTTCCCTCTCCTCATCATCACCCACTCACATTTCTCATGGTCTTGATAGCCCCGGTGTTGATGAAGTTAGCCGTGGATAGGTCTAGGATGATGGAATGGATGTCAAAAGTCCTCTTGCCCAGCGAGCCCTGGGAGAACTTATCCAGGTCCCGGCTCATGGTATCCTCACTATGTGGAGCCCAGAGTGGTGGTGTCCCTGTCTTGCAGTTCCGACTCTGTCACTAGGGTGGCACTGTCTGTTCTCCACCGCCCTTCAGGTACTCCCAGCTGCAGTGGTCATCTGACTTATGAGGTGTTGATGGCATGACGAACACGGTGCTGTTCTCGTGGCCACACCAACCTGGTTGGTCCCAGTGAGGTTATACAGTGCCTTTAGAAAGTATTCATACCTCATACCTTATTACAGATTTTGTGTTACAGCCTGAATTCAAAATGGATTACATGTCTTTTTTTCCTCACCTACCTACACACAATACCCCATAATGACAAAGTGAAAACATGTTTTTAAAGATTTTTGCCAAACTATTGAAAATTAAATACAGAAATATCTAATTTACATAAGTATTCACCACCCTGAGACATACATGTTAGAATCCCCTTCGGCAGCAATTACAGCTTTGACTCTTTCTGGGTAAGTCTGTAGGAGTTTTGCACACCTGGATTGTACAATATTTGCACATTGTTCTTTTTAAAATTCTTCAAGCTCTCAAGTTGGTTGTTGTTCATTGTTAGACAGCCATTTTCAGGTCTTGCCATAGATTTTCAAGTTGATTTAAGTCAAAACTGTAACTAGGCCACTCCTGGTAAGCAACTCCAGTATATATTTGACAGGCGGGAGCCTCTAGCAGCTCTGGACAGGCGGGAGACTCTAGCAGCTCTGGACAGGCGGGAGACTCTAGCAGCTCTGGACAGGCGGGAGACTCTAGCAACTCTAGACAGGTGGGAGACTCTGGCAGCGCTGGAGAGGAGGAAGGCTCTGGCGGCGCTGGACAGGCGGGAGACTCTGGCGGCTCAGGACAGGAGGAAGGCTCTGGCAGCACTGGAGAGGAGGAAGGCTCTGGAAGTACCTGTAGGCAGAAGACGGAGAGAGAGCCTGGTGCGGGGGGCTGCCACCGGAGGGCTGGTGCGTGGAGGTGG